>NW_025787345.1:0-13512 GCF_021130785.1 Homalodisca vitripennis
CAAATAACCATTTAGATAGTGCTGCCTGCTTTTCAGTAAACCCCTCGGGAGGACAAACCCTACTTATTGGTGTAGATGATCTCGGCGTTTCTTCTGAAATATTTTTATTAAAGAAAGAAAAAACCAATTAAGATATTAGCATTAGGTCTCAATAATTAAAAACAAGTAAGTTTTACTCCAATAATACCAATAGGGTTATATGGGACAGATGAAACAAAACTATACTCTTTTACAATGTAACAAAACTGTCCTTTGAGCTAAGTTACAAAACTGTACTGTTGGCCAAAGTTACTAACACTGCAATGTTGGACCTAAGAGTTACAAAACTGTACTGTTGGCCTAAGTTTACAAAACTTTTACTGTTGGCCACAAGTTACAAAACTGCACTGTTGGCCAAAGTCTACAATACTGCACTGTTGGCCAAAGTTACGAAACGTTTACTGTTGGCCAAAGTTACAAACACTGTTACTGTTGGCCAAAGTTACAAAACTGCACTGTTGGCCAAAGTTACAAAACTGCAATGTTGGCCAAAGTTACAAAACTGTACTGTTGGCCAAAGTTACCCAAAACTGTATTGATCTGGCAAAGTAAGTTACAAAACTGCACTGTTGGCCAAAGTTTACAAAACTGTACTGTTGGCCAAATGTTACAAATACTGAACTGGTTGGCCTAAAGTTACAAAACTGTACTGTTGGCCAAAGTTACAAAACTGTCTTCTGTTGGCCAAAGTTACAAAACTTTACTGTTGGCCAAAGTTACAAAACTGCACTGTTGGCCAAAGTTACAAAACTGCACTGTTAGGCCAAAGTTACAAAACTGTACTGTTGGCCAAAGTTACAAAACTGTACTGTTGGCCAAAGTTAACAAAACTGCACTGTTGGCCAAAGTTACAAACACTGTTCTGTTGGCCAAAGTTACAAAACTGCACTGTTGGCACAAAGTTACAAAACTGTACTGTTGGCCAAAGTTACAATACTGCCACTGTTGGCCAAAGTTACATAAAACTGCACTGTTGGCCAAAGTTACAAAAACTGCACTGTTGGCCAAAGTTACAAATCTGTCTACTGGTTGGCCAAAGTTACATAACTGTTACTGTTGGCCAAGGTTACAAAACTGCCACTGTTTGGCCAATGTTTACAAAACTGTACTGTTGGCCCAAAAGTTACAAAAAACTGCACTGTGTTACACAAGTGCAGTCTTGGCCGAAGATACAGTTCTTGTCCGTTAGGGACTATTAAACAACATTTGCATTATTAGCTAAACATATCACAAGTGCACGATGTTTAATTTAGCCATCAGTTATCTCTATTTTTTAGTAAAATTATATCTTTTATAAAACACTAAAACAATTCTTATTTGGCCGTACTTTAATTACCCCAAATAGCACCCTGATGGGATTCCTTTGTTTTTATGAATTCAAACGTAAATGGAACTTGTAGAACACACTACTTTCACTTGTATGCAAACAAATTAAAAATATTATTTACGTACACTGCGATAAAACTCACCTTATTAAATAAGGTATGTAAGGTATAAACACAAGGTAAATAATATTGGTTAGCATTCTTTCCCACATCGTTTATTTATAGCATTTATCAATGGGACACTAAACCTTGATGTAAACTAGTTATATTTTTACCTATTATATAGAACCGAAGAACAACAAGAGATATGTAACAGCCATTATACATGCTTATTTTGTTAAGATGTGAAATGGACTATGAGGTAAGGAGTTATTCTCCATTTGAAGGGCTCAGGGGAAGAAGGGCGGCAAGTCAATTTTTTTTTTTTTTAGTTTGCTGATACCAGCGGATAGGTCAGATAAGTAGCTACCTCGTGTTAAAATTATACAGAGAGAAGAAAGTGGATAGTTAGTTTTAAAATCGTGTATTTTAAAAAATATCCATACAGTTTATATAAGGGAGGTAAGTCTGAGCGCTTCAGGCTAAGAAGGGGGCAAGTCAGCTGGCGAAAGTAAACAGGGAAATTCGTCTGCAGGCTTTTCGTTATCAGTAATATTGATTGTTCTCCAGTATTGATCCGTCAGTGTAGTTGATTTTGAGGTTATGTTTTAATGTTCTGCTGTGGTGTAATAGTGTTCTTTGCAGTTTTAAAATACTGTTGTGGTGAAATATGGAGAGTGAAAGTGAGTATGAAGAGCATTTTTTTTTTTTTTTTTTTTTTTTTTTTTTTTTTTTTTTTTTTTTTTTTTTTTCTTTTTTTTTTTTTTTTTTTAGTGACAGGTGAATTGAAGTGAAAATTACGAAGAAGAGAAAACAATTTGGACGTTTAAGTGATGCGAATAAGAAGTTGAACCATTCACGTGCCATACTCCAGGGCCTGATTGCCAACTGTAAACCATCTCAAATGCTTTGAAAATCGTCCCACAACATTGCCGGGAAAGTATTTTGTTGAATTTTAATTTTATGAATTCTGTTGACGAACAAAATACTTATCTTTGTGGAGCTTATTTCTGTGCAACAAATACAAAAAAACAGGCGCCCTCGTTTAGCTGAAGGATGAAGCTAATTTTCGTGATGCAAACCTATTATTACAGAAGTCAGATTTTTGTGTTGTGATGTGAAACAGTAAAGGAAGTACAGGTTTGCCTGCAAGCTCATTTTCGTTCAATTCACGGAATTGGAAAGAAAAAACTACAAATCCTTCCATAAAGAGGTCTTAGAAAAGAAGGTAAGGCACCCCGAAGACGGTCGAGGTTAAGCACAATTGTAAGGCCTACTAAACTTTCAGAAGGATGCCAAACCAGCTATAGTAGAACATATAGGGTATTTCAATGGGCAGAAAAGTCCACTACAACCTGGACAGTCCAACAAAATATATTTACCAGAAGAATTAAACATAAAAAAAATGTTTGATATGTTTTGTATTAAGCTATGAAAATATAAAAGTGTCCCTATGCAACATACCGTACAATTATTTCTCCACAGAAGAATTTTAATATATCAGTTGGCTATCCCCCGCATGGACAACTTGTGGCCACATGCGATGATTACATTGCAAAATCAAAAATCTCCCTAGAAGCAGAAAAAATTACATTTAAATGTAAATACAGACAACGAATCAAATAGAGCAATAGGATACTGAACTAAAACGCTTGGGGCGTATTGAGAACACAGTTCATAAGAAAAAAAAAAGCTGGGAAAGGTTCTATGAACGAAAAAGGATTGCAATGCTTCATTAGCAGAAAATAATAGAAGACCTTGAGGCAATTTGCTTTGATTTCCAGAAAAATTGGCCAGTCCCCAACTTGTCGTACAAATGATGTGTACTATAGACGCCAGCTGTCAGGTTTATACCTTTAACATTCACATTTTATCAACTGGAAACCAGCGTCGTTTTTTATACGTATCCACAGACTGGTTGGCGGTGAAGAGTGTGACGAGGTTTTGCTCCATGATATCACGATTTTTTTTATAACTTTCTAGATCCCAATGTTAGACGAGCTGCGCATTTTTTGCAGATTCATGTGGAGGGCAAAACAAGAACTGGAATGTTTTTAGATTCCTTCACACAACTGGTTCATGAGCAACACAGATTTGATGAAATCATTGTTTGTTTCCCCATAAGAGGGTCACTCCTACATGGAGGAAGATTAGATTATGGGAGTTATTAAAAGCAAAAGTACTAGAGTCGAGCTAACAAGGCCCAATGGGCAGATGTGTTCAGGCAAGCCAGGGTTAAGCCCTCGACCCTTTGACGTTGTAGAAGTAAAGCAATCAATGTTTCGGAAACTGGTCTGGACTTCTCAAATAGCATGTATGTTAACAAGTGCCCCTTCAACTCCAGGCCAATAAGAGATCTTAAGATAAACTGGAACCTCATCCTCGTTTCATCTTTCATCGGAAGGCTCCTACAGTGGGCCATTTTGATTCTGACAGTGGGTTTGTAATCCGACAAAGTGGAAAAAAAGAAGGGAACTTGGCAGACAACGAATTCATTCTTCCAGATTATCTATTATGAAGGTAGGGTTTATAATCGTTATTAATTTAAGAAGTTAAGTATTAGAATAAAGTGTTTGAGTGAAGGCTCTCATGTTTTATCGTGCTTTAATCAACAAAACGCACAAATAATATTCTATTTAACACTAGTAGTATTATTTTTATTTTTTTATGAAAACTGTTATTTTTCTATGTTCTTGTAATAAGAAAAAATATAAAGTGTAGGATATGGAAGAGGGAGGGATAATTTTTAGAAAACATTCTGATCCACTCATTTGATTTTTCAATGTAAATGGTTAGTGTTAAATTAAAATTGTATAAAATAAAATTAATGTAATTAAATTGTATTCATTTATAATAAATTGCATTTGTAATTAATTTACATCTCTACATTACAGTTTTTGTTAGCATTTATAGATTTGATACCGATACCCAAGGCAAGTTATTTTTGAAGATGTGAAGCACTTGTCCAGGTTCTGCGAAAGAGAAGCTAGAGAGTACTTAGAAAACTTGCCATACAAGTAGAGAAGCTGGAGAATGTACTGCAGAAATGTCATGAATATTTAGTTTGTAATAGTTTTTTAAAACAATTAAAAACAGGTGTTAACAAAAAATCACTTTGTGTAGTAGTTGTGACTTAACTCTTTTTTTTTCCCTGGACATCCATTTTTATTTTCTATGACTTACCCCTTTATAACGTTGTAAATATGGAGTTTATAAAACAATTTATGTTATTTTTAAAAAAAATAAGGAAGGTAAGACAATCTGAACCTATAAAATTTTGTAGATTCTAGATTTAAAACTGTATAAAGAATCCTAAAAAATATTAAGGGAAAACTCAAATTTTATATAGAGATTTCGTCTCTTAAAACTTAAAAAATCAGTTTCCTGTAAAATCTACCAAAAATGACTTGCCCCCTTTCTTCCCCCCTGAAGCCCTTCATATGCAAATAACAAAATTTCACAGATAGATGCTTTTTGACATAATATAGTCTTCTTAAGCTTACTTATTTATATATTTTTGTTGTGTATGTATTTATATATATACATACACACACACATATATGGTCAATGTCATTATGTGTGTGTCATAAAAAGCATATCTAGTTGTGAAATTTTGTTATTTGCATATGGTATTATGGTAAAGGTAAACACTCCTTATCTCAGTCCATATATATGATATTATAATATATATATAATATATATATATATATATATATATATATATAGGTATTGTATAGATCGGAAGCAACGATTTTTTAGACTATTCTATGGACAATGTGAAATAAAAGTTGTTTAACCCACCGAACTCTTGGAATCAGATTCGATTATTTTCCAAATTTAACCATCACAGGAGTGTTTACGCGTTTACTCGTTTACGCGGCGGCTCTCTCCAAAGTAGATGCTCCATGGGTCTCTGTTATTTAGTAGGAAATTGCGTACGTATACAGCGGTCAATATGAAAAACGACGGAAACATGCTGAGAGCAAACATTACCAAGAGCAGGGGAACCCAATTCACCAATGCCAAATATTTATAAACGAAATTGTTATGAAGAGTATAAAACGCTCATAAGTATTGATAAACCTATAATTAATTCTTCTTACACAAAGTACTTACAGAAATGTAGCTGGATTGCGCACACCGGATGTTGCGCACACGGGAAACTGAAATTAAACGCCATTGATTCCACCACCAGATCCATTTTAAAACTGAGTTCAGGCATATGAAAAATGTCTATATACAGGGTGGAGATCGGTAATTTGCTGATTTGGAAAATGAAATGACAAAAAAAAATTATGAACCGTAGAAAAAAATTATTTTATATTTTAATTATAATGAACATTAAAGGAATTTTTTAAATTACATGTTTTTAAATAATATATCTGACAATTGTCGACCTTCGGAAGCCACACACTGATGCATACGTTTTCTGAAGTTTTCATTAACTCTAACAAGCATGTCTCAACTGGTAGTTCTGCCAATTTCAGCCTCAATATTGTTCCTTAGGTCTTGCAAGGTGTTAGGATGGTTGATATACACCTTCGACTTCAGGTAACCCTAAAGGAAAAAAATTCTCCCTTGGGGCTAGATCCTGTGTGAGCGTGCCAATCGCGCCACACCCGTTCACCTAACATCTCCCTCAAAGAGATAAGCCGTCCAGGAAACATTTGCCTCAAACAATTCCTGTACTAACTAATAGCCCCGCCACACACTCGTGAGTGCAGTGGCACCATCCTTGTTGGAACCATGTATCCTTTAATTGGCATTGCCCTCAAGAGCCGGCTGAAACAAAACCTCTCTGACCCTCCCCCACACGAGCTATCATCTGCTCCACCCCCCAGACAACAGCCCTTTCCGGAGTTCCATCAGCTATGGCACGACGGTTTATCCTGAAAAAAGTAAGGGCCATTGGTGCCTTTTTGTGATTATGGCGCCCCCACACAGTGACCGCGCACGGTCCGAATGCAGAGGTGCTCTGAGGTGGACTTCTTCTGGGGTTTTGTTTCCAGTAGCGCATGTTTTGCTTGTTGACACACCCCATGAGGTGAAAAATGCATCGCTCATCAGGAAAAAAGAACACAATTGCGTCACGCGGTATTAGTTGAAAGCATGTTTCCACAAGAAGTACGCCGTGTCAATTAGTCCCGTGTCTGACAAAAATTTATTTTTTTTTTTTGTTTATATAAACTTTCTACATTAATGAGAATTATACATTTTTGTTTATTAAAAAGATCTTTACGTAAAATGTTGTTAGTTTTAATTAAGCTAAAAGGTTAAGTCATAAATTCAATGAATAAAATCCCCTCTTTTTCATATAGTAGTACTTTGTTAGGTTCTGACAATTTAAGTTTATTTTCACATTTCTAAGTAGTTTCTAATGCAACTGACAGATTCTTTTACTTCAATAGTACTAATTTGGGTAGGTTAGTACTTCCTTGTGTTATCAGTTTTTAGTTTAACGTGTTCCTATTTTCTTTATTTTGGTTACACTAAGTAACGACACAAGTTTGGTTTTAATCAAACAATTTGAATCCGTGTACTCTCATTGTGGTAATTATGAGACAAAAATACAATTATGTTCGAACTATTTTGGCTTGTATCATAATTGTAAACAATAAATGGAGGATGAATGTTTGTAGAATGAATGGGTGTGTAAGGGGAGATCAATAAAATGTTATTAAACCATTGAATATTGTGGTGGTAATTAATTAATTAATCAGCAGTAGGATGATTCTTATTTGATTATCTCTTTGTGTACGATTTCTGTAATTCTTTTACCGTTAATGTTTTAAATTAGCAAGTTTAAATTTAACATTTTTAGTTACATAGAATTAGTTACATAAGCACTACCTGCGTTTACACTTTTCAGTATCTAATTGTAATATACCATGCAACTTGTGTATAGTTCTGTATGTAGGTACGTGTGATCTGTATGTAAGTGTGCTTAGGCGTTAGAAATAAATTATGTACAAGGTATGTTCTTGGTTTTTTGCGAAGGATTTAAAGCCTATATAATATCCAGAAGCAAGAAGAGGTGGTAACTATGGGATAAGTTTATTCGAAAAGATTTTTAATGTTGGTATGGGAAAATAAACGGAGATGTAACTAATCATTGTTTTTATAACAGAAAAAATTAGCGAAAGAAACACCTACGGTAACGGAAAGATATAGTAAATTTAACTTATATTATATTTATTCTAATACATCTTTTTTAAGTCAGCTACGTTTAAAATTATTATAAATTGTAATTACAATTTAAATTGTGTATATATAAGCCTGTCATAACTTAAACGTTGCGGTTGTTGGCGCGGCGGGGTCGTGGCGGGCGATAAACGATAAAAAACTTACTTATTTTAAAATCGTTGAACATTCTTTTATAACTGTCATGTTTAAAATTATTTTAAAGTTTCAATGGCAATAATATTTATTATATTATAATCAAATATTGTTGTACATAGGGGTTCGTAAAATTAAAAAGTGCGGCTGGGTGGCGCGGCGGGGTCGTGGCAGCGACGGACGGGTTGTTGCTAAGGTTTCGGATAGGGACGTTGTTACTTGCGGCTTGACGGCCACGGACAAGTTTATTGTGAGGAGTTTGACATGCCATACTGGAAACTGACTGAATGTTTACATAACGGGATAAACAGAACGTCTTAAAATATTTCATCTAAATTATACGTTGTTATTATATACATATCGACCAGGCACTAATATTAATACAAAGTTCTTGAAACTTTAGTTTATGATTATCATTGTGATCTACAGAACTCGTGGATTGACTCAGACAAGACTCTTATAACTTAAATAGATGTTTATGAGTGTATTTTTGTACAGACTGACTTACTGGAAACAGATGTGATGGTACGGTGGGTTTCTACTTTCGAGAACTGATCTATGCGGCGGCACGGCGACAAATTAAAAACTTAGGGGAATCAGGCTGGTAATACAACTTGAATTTGACGTTGACGGGCCGACATTTTGTCATATTAGCTTTCTACCGCACGCCCTGCGATGGACTGCCCAATTTATTCTTATCTGGATCTAGAACTTTACTACTCGAAACTGGCATACATATTACTTCCTTCATATTAACTGGTGATATAAACATTGATATCTTAGATTGTTCAATAAACGACGCTAAACAAGACAGTTATCTTAAATATAATGTACAAAGCTGGACTATTTAACTGTATAAACAAACCAACACGGGTTACTGCTCATTCTTTGACGTGTATTGACCATATCGTCTTAAAAACATTGATAACTATGACTTTATTACTTCAGGTAATTTTAAAAACAGGAATTACCGACCACTATGCTGTCACTGTTTTGATTACGTCTTCCAATTACTTCTCCTCGCGGTTTTGGACACAAACAACACGTACTTGGACATGAAGGTGTTGGATGGGCTGGTAGCGGCTCAGACGTGGGACCATGTCCTCGGCTTACAAGAAGTAAATGCTAGCTGTAACGCTTTCCTAAACACGTTTGACAAGCTCAGAGCAAGTTCGTTACGAACAAAATATCTATCTACAAGAAATAAAAAACTGAAACCTTGGATTTCATGTAATTTAATTCATGCTGTTAGAAAACGTGATAAATTAAGTAAAATATTAAAAAGACAACCATTTAATGAACGATTACGAAAACTACTACTTGATTTTTAGGAAAACTTAAGCAATGAAATAAAAAGAGCAAAGACGGCTTATTTCAAAGAAAAATTATTAAATTCAGCGGGAAACGCGAAAATGTTTTGGAGAACTGTTAACGAGTTCATCAGGAAAAAGAGAGAGGAGAGTCCTGTGCGCCATTTTACTCAAAACAGTGACAATCCTGGTGGAAGTACAAAGGAAGTGGCTAACTCTTTTAATTTGTTTTTTTCGCAAGTGGGAAGGAAGTTGGCCATGGAAGTGCCGGCATCAACTGGTCCCCTGCTGGTGGATGATACAGTGCATAGGGTACGGGGGCATGAGTTTCGCTTGCGCCCGGTCTCGGACAGCCAGGTGGAGGAGTGTGTCAGGGGAATGCGAGGTGGATCGGCTCCCGGTATGGACGGCCCTCCCCGTAGCCCTGCTCAAGCAACAAATTAGTAAACTGGCGTCCCCTCTAAAACATATAATAAATCTCAGTATATCTTCAGGTGTTTATCCAGAATTATTTAAATCTGCAAAAGTAATCCCAATTTACAAAAACAATAGTAAATCAGACATGCACAATTATAGGCCAATATCATTGCTAAGTGTGCTAAGTAAAGTACTAGAGAAGTGTGTAAAATCTCAATTACAAAAGTCCTTCGAAGATAATAAGATTCTGTCAGAGGCCCAAATACGGGCTTACGGCATAAAACCAAAAATACTTCAGACTCCCTATTCCGCAATTAATAAATGTGTTACAGATGCCTTAAATAACAAGAATAAAGTGTTACTTCTTTACATTGATGTGGCAAAAGCTTTTGAATAGTATATACAGAAATCTGCTTTTTTCCGCAATTTGTAATGTGTTTGGAGTTCGCGGATTAGAGCTGAACTGGTTCAGAAGCTATTTGAGCCGACGTAAACGCAAACAGTCTCTATAAACAATCATTTAAGTGACACAATGAGTGTTGAGTACGGTGTAGTCCAAGGTAGCACTCTTGGTCCACTTCTATTCTTAATTTACATAAATAATATTGTTTAAACTCGAGATTTACAGGTAAGATATTTCTGTTTGCAGATGATACTGCAATATTGTTTGAGAGCGGAGATCGTGGGATGGAGGTCTACCGTGTTGCTGGCGAGAGAATTGGCGAGTTAGTAAAAACGTGGTTTTATGATGAAAATATTCTAACCAAGAATGTTTCAAAAAACTAAATGTATGCCGATCTCATTGCGCAGCGCGGGCGAGCCGCCTGTGGACAGGGAAATGGTACTCTACACACACATGCGGTGACACGAACAGTGGCTCCTGTGATAGTCGGGTGTTACAGAGGGTGAACCAGTACAAAATAAACCTGGGAGTCATCAATGGATTCAAAATTAAAATGGGAACCACACATCCACATGTTAAAATCTAAACTAAGGAAGAATGATTTACGTTTTCCATCAATTAACTGAAAATATTAAATCCCAATGAAATTAAAACTATTTATTACGCCTATGCACAATCAATTTTACAATATGGTAATATATAGTATGGGGAGGGGGCTACAGGTCTAAGTTTTAATATCCGTTAATGACTGTTCAAATTTTAGTTTATTAAGGCAGCGTTCAAAAAACACAACAGATACACCGACTAACTTGCTTGATACTAGAGACACAATTGTTTTCAATTCGGCAGCTATATATTAAAAGCTTACTGGTCTTTTCGCGAGGAGCCCACAGGCAGGAGATCGTCACCCGTGTCACACATATGATATTTTTAACAAGGAATGCTGTTAGCGTGGGCTTTTATCGGCAGGTTTCCCCGAGTATAAAAATCGTATAATTACACCAATCCTTATTACATTGCGCAAATTTCCTACTCATGAAGAATATTCCGCAACACATAAGGGACCTGCAGGTCCCGCTGTCTGCATACAGAAATTCTTGTCCTCTATCTGGCTGTTGAGAGGTCGGGCGCTGAACACGCTGAGTCGCTGCTCTTATTCTATATACCAGAACTAAAATATATGATCAACGGTTATTTACTGGACTAACTTACGTTACTACAACAGCAACAAACTGTTTTTCCACTATTGTTTACGATGTGCCGTCTAGCGCCCGTTCGCCTACTCCGATGGTATTTGAACACCTCGTAATAAACCCAATTTAACCTACGTATCGTTAGAAAATATTTTTGTTCCATTTTAATTATTTGCACTAAAGCAAATAAAACATACCTTTTTTTATATGATCTTTTAGAATCAAATAATTAGACTATTGGGTATTGTGGCATAATTAATGATTGTCTGTGGCCTACAAATTACACAGATTATTTCAGAATTCATACTTAATAATTTATTTTGACAATAGATGTAAAATAATTTATTGTTTATTAATGATCAACTATTATGATACCTGCTGTGCACAGCAACTAGAAACAGACTCGTCATCCCACGCACAAGCCTCTATGGCCCAAGTGGGACCTAATTTTCATTTATATTATGTGTACTGTGCTTGTTTGAAAATTTTGAAATAAAATTGATTTTGATTTGATTTGATTTGTTTATAACTCCCAAAACACTTTACAAAATGTGAGATGGTGCACAACGAATAAAATGTCATAATCTTTTTGTGCTATTGGAATATATATCAAATTACTAAGGGCTAAAGCAACATATTATAATGTTGAGTCCTTAATTGGGTAGCTAAATAAAATTAATAATTACGCTAACAAAATCTGTAATAAGAGTTATGTAATGAGCTGTAATTACACTAAGGGTAATAACAACATAGAACTTGCGAGTAAATATTCAAACCAAAAACAAAATTATATAAATATGACAAAATCAATGACACCTAATTTGGACTTAAATACCTAAACAATCGCACGTGATATCATTAATAAATACAAAATTTTCCTAATTCATATTATATAACTGTAACTAACAAATTCAGTTTTAAGATCATATAGGAGTATATTTTTTCGTTTAACAATTTTAAAACACTTATATTTATGTAAGAAATATTACACTTATTTTAGCAGAAATATTTATGTAATACAGATGATGAAAATAATTTAGTCCTACAGATCTCTAATGCTACGAATATAAAGATGCGTATATTACAATTTACAATTACACAAATTTATATAATTTTATTGAAGTCTGCCATAGTTCACTCAGAATGCTTAAGTCTCGGCAAATTTGGTGCAGAGGTTGCTGTATTGGTTGACATCTTATCTCCTTTCTGTGGCATGTCCTTTTATAAGTATTCATATCTTAATAAAATCCAATTATTACGATCAAGTTTTAACATATAGCAATAGCAATAGATTTCTCTGCCTGTTATTGTTGGATATATCGAGGAATGGAAAATAAGCTATAGACTTTGAATTGTGCATAGCAACTTCGACAAAGCCTGATAAGTGTCATGTGTGTCCGTCCTGGCATACCGCGATTAAAATGCTGAGCTGATCTATATTTCATGGCAATTTATCGAATAATTATCTAACTATAATCGTAATGTAACCTACAAATTATATTTAATTGATTAAGGCATGTTGAGGAAAATGCAATGTAACCAAATATAATGTTTACGCGAAACAATTTTATTGGTTTACATTTAAATATCAAAAGATGCAATTAAAAAACTCAACTTATTTTGTTTGATTTTGGTTTTTGGAGACGCTTGAAGATCATTCTTTAACTACTATGCTACGTAGGGCTCTTTTTAATCCTCCTGGATGTTTAATCCACCCTCGAATGTTTTTCTAGTTACGCCACATTGAATTAATCGCGAGGTTACTTTTGTTAGCGATTAGACTTTTCCTTAACGTCTTTTTGGGTCTTTCGATACTCGTTTAATTGGGTTTATTTGTATTGTAACAAAGGTAATGCCTGCCATTAATTACGTTGTTAAAATCAAGGTTCAATGAAATAAATTTTAAATATGCGCTGCATCCGAAAAAAACAGCATCCAGCTATAAAAGGGATGTAATATATATATACATATATGTTTGTATGTACCAAATTACTGAAAATGTGTTTAATATCAGATAGAAGCTAACAACACTGTGTATATGAGGCTTGTCACATTGATTACCTACAAATTTTAAATTGTGCTGCGATCCAGCAATCCACTTTGAAAATGTAATTTAAATATATGATGCTGTACAAACACGGGAAAGGGGGTTTTAAAAAAACTGATACATTTTTAAAAGGTTGCCATACGAACAAAAATTTAAAATTTAGGGAGTACAGAGCGAGAACGCGCGGACCGCTCATTCCACTATTCTAAACACGGGCTATCGTAGTTGGGGAGAGGGGCCCCCCATCCCCAATCTTTCTCTCCGCCTGGGTTATCGCCCCATTAAAAATCAGGCTAGGGGCCGATACAAAAACTCCCGTCCACTATAAGCCCCGCCCCTCCCC
>NW_025787346.1:0-12813 GCF_021130785.1 Homalodisca vitripennis
TGTGGTACGGTGATATAAATAACATTACATTGTAAAATATTTAGTAAGAAAAGTTGAAATACCTTTAATTCTCAAACAAACACAGGTTTGGGTCGAAATGTTGACAATCTCGTCAGTATTAACATAACAATTTTCTAGGTTCAATTTAAATACGTAACTGGTCCAAATTTGAACCTTCCTTTTCAAAACTCAAACTAATATTTGGTTCTACTAATATTAGACTGTCTTAATATTAATTCAGCTTCAAATTTTAAGGTAAATTCATACGGGAAATGTTTCTTGACGACAATAGTGTTATATGAAATTAAAAAAGTTGTGTTTATTAAGTGAAAACGGGATGGGAGTGTTCTTATTTTAGTTTATAGTATTTTCTTACCGAATTATAAAAAAGAATCAGGTTTAAAAGTTAAAGGATTTAACCCAGATATACATTTTTAGTAAAACTTTAAACGTGATTATTTCACGATTTAAAAATATTGCATAACAGTGGATGGTGAAAGACAGGTTTTGTTTTAAGAGGAATATTAGGCTCTTTCGGACAAGGGTTAATTTAAAACAAATTATAATTGGTCCATCATTATACGTACTCAAAGTCAATGGTTTCGTAATCTTTTTGGTATATATTTTTTTCTAAACATAAAGGGCCTTCTTTATGAGTAAAAAAAAACATTTATATAAAGATACTGAAAAATGCTACAATTAAAGGTTTTAGTGTGTAGAAAGTAAGAAAGTTTTCAGTATCACTAAGGGGTCCTCAAGGTAAAACTATAACTTTTGGATGTTAAAGTTAGTACATTTCCGATCTCGCAAAGGAAGAGATAAAGTTCCCACAATTCGCCGGTTGTATAATAGTTGCTGGGCCACAAAATCAATTGTGGAATTATGTTGCATTAGTCTCTTCTCATGCAGATAGATTAGAATCAACGACTATTCTAGCATTTTAATACCAGGAATAATGCAAACGTTCTGAGACATATTTGTCAGTAATATGAACGAATTTCATTTATACAAGTATTTAACTTTATTTAAAAATAATTAAAAGTTATTGAAATTCCGATATTTTCACTTCTACGTTTGAACGACAGTAAATCTCACATAGTAAAATAGAGCACTTATTGAGTACGGAATTAAAATAACCAATGTAATAAGAAGAAGCTGGAACAAAAAACTTTAAATAAGGAAATATTGATGGTATTTTCTGTCAGGTATATCTGCTTCCCCAAAGCTTTCCGAGACATTAAATCATTAGAAAAATGGCACTTAAATAACGCTAATAAAAATCCATATTTAAACTAGCACTGTAATAAAACTACCTCCCTGGTAAAATAAGACTACTTTACTTTACTGCTATAATAAAACTAATTTTTCTATATAAACATTTAGTATATTGTATATTATAAAGTATATAGAAAAATAATTTTTTGAGATTTTTTTGCAACATATACGTTAAAATTTTTGCCAATTAAATACATTTTTGTAGCAATAATTAAATAATAAATCCAGTGAGAAGGGGAAGGTTAATACAAAGCAAGAATGAGCTTAAATAAAATATGGTTACCGTTTATAGCAGTGAAACTTTATTATTTTCCATTCTTCTCTATAAAAAATTATAAATATTAAAATTGACATATATTTTTAGTCAACTTTTTTTTTATTAATTTATTCACCTATTTTATCATTCAGGATATGTTTTCCAAAAGCTCAGCCAAATCCAATGGAGTCAAATACATTGTAATAGGACTCACTCTCCCCTATACATAATTGAAATATTATATAAACTTTGAAATCTGTAGAACCCAGTTAATTTTCTAGATATTATTTGGAAACATATACATATGGACACAAATGACATTTTTTGATTCCATCGTATAATAGCATCGCTTACACTCAACCAATAAAAAATAGTTGTAAATCAAAAAGTAGGTTTTATGAAGGGAGGGAGAATTAAAACAAATAAGATTTCTATTTCCTATCCAACCAGTTCTCAAGTATACTCTAAATGATTCGATACATTGTTGATGGAAAATGAAAGCTTCAAGCGATTTGTAAGGGAATTTCGTTTAATTTAATTTATTAAGTTGAGTAAATGGTGGATGTATGAGTTTTAAATTTTTTTTTTCTAAATATATGTTCTTTAAGTGTAGTATTGATTGTACGAAATATTCAAAAGTATAGTTTTACACCTGTTTTTAACATGTGAAAATCATTGTTTTAACAAACTGGTAGAAGTTTCTTTAAATATCTTAACATTTTTAAAGAAACAGTTGATAATAATAATAATAATCTTTATTGCAGGAAACAAATAACAAATAACTGTATTAAATTACATTAAAAACATAAAACCAATATTTAATACATTTTATTGTTTGTAAATGTCTATTAAATATTGGTTTTATGTTTTAATGTAACTTTAACAGTGACCATATAAGCTTCATCTACAGCATACAAAATTGTATTGCAAGCGTCCATATAACAATAAACGTCCCTAGTCTAATAACTAACACAATTATAATTATAAGTAAAAATAATAGATAAATACATATAGATAGACCTTATAGACCGTGATAGACATTAAATGAATGAACAATAAAAAAAGCCGGATCACTGGTAAAACCTCTAAAACTCTGCATTTAATAGTAATAAAAACCTTACTTAATTATTTATCAACTGGACGAAACTTCATTAGTTTTATGACATAATATGGGAAAGAAACTTAGAGTCCATAGGTTATGAACCTAACATAGAATCTTAGCACACGCTAAACGTTACATTGTTTGAAGTCAGAAAGTTGTTACTTGCATTAAAAGTAATTTCAGGCAAGGCACTTCATTATTAAGGTCATTAACCATAAATATTTAAAAGTTATCTTACAGACAAAAAACTGTTTATTAAAAAATATAAACAAATAAACTACCCATATCCTAAAAAGTCCCATATCCAAAATAGAGCAGACAACAAACCGAATAATCCAGCCGTTCAGGAAGACAATATTGCAACCGGCCCCCACCCAATCAGCCCAGAATTTTAGAAAATATAAAAAAGAGAAAGTAAAACAAATGTAATATTGCTCTATGTAGTAGTTAGGTTTAGTGTGGTAAAACATAAGACACAGCAAGACAATAATATGAAAAGAAAAAGCTCTAAAATGTTAATTTGAAATAAATTACTACTTTTAAATATACTATGTACTTAAAAATACATTACATGTTTTTTTTTGTATCGTGTTTAGGATTTAATGTCCAATAACAACTAATAAAATCAATTATTCAGAATTAATTGTTAGCGTTTGTTTTGTTAATTCCTGTCCGTTTGTGAATCACTAAATGACTTGTGTTTCTAAAATAAGGTATAAATTGAGAGGTGGAATGTGCATATCTAAACATATATGAAAACGTAAGAATCCATATAAAAAACTTTATAGAATTAATTTAATGTAAATTTTTAGGAAATAAAAAGTGCTGTTCATTTGCTAGTATTCAATGTTAAAACAACATTTATTTCAAATAACCATTTTTTGTATTTAGGGTTAGTTTCTATAAATAGCTTTTATTGAAGGCAGTGATGTAAATATTTTGAAAAATTTTATAAATATTGTTAACCTTTATGGATATTTTTTTTAATATTTAATATTCACCGATATGCATTCCATAGATAAATGCCCGTAATATTTCAAAATAATGCAATTGAAAATTTAAAAATATACATTACATTTTTAATATCCTAGTACTTTTAGCTATAGATATTTAAAATAAAATATTAGAGTGCATTGTAAGCTTGCTGTGTAACTGCAATTGTAAATACTTTAGTGAAATACTATACATTTTTTATTTGACGATTTAAAATCGACATCTTGTCCTGTAGAAATTTGGTAAAGCATATGTTTATAGTTTTTTTTCAGTTTCCTTAGAAGTCTTATTCACACCATCCTTCTTGTTCCACATGCTATAGTGAGGATCCTATCAACAGAATAAGAGATAGAGTCGACACATTACATGGTCAATGGTACCAATAAAAAAAATTACTACGGTTACATTACAATTTCCTACCCAATACAATCTGTGATTTCATCACAGAATTGGGAATCGCTTAGCATTACGTGAAGGGAATCGCTGTTAAAGTCTCCATCGGACATACGTATGTGGTTATTAGAAGTATTTCCTGTCACCGGATCGTATAGGTAGACTCAGAAAAACGAGGAAGGATCGATGGTAAATAGATCGCCTGAAGCACATAAAGATATACGGCACGTCTCTGTCACTGAATACAGTGCTCCATTACCTGGCGCTGCGATACAGCAGACTCAGCGAGACTACCTTTCAGAGAAATTATATTATAGTTCTTAGCGGAAACGTGAGCTCCGTCAGTAAACAGTTTTAAATTCAATATACTTTTTATCATTAAAATTGGACAAGTCCTACACTATAAGTAAAATAAAATTTACTTTAGGACACCTTTAATCTTGATGAAGAAACCTGGAAATACCACTTAAATCGTAAAGAGGTGTATAGAATATATTAATATTACAAAAAGGTCCAAAGCAGTTTATGTTAGTTTTAAATAATTTCAGGGGCCATAAAGTAACATTTTATTCTTAAAAATTAATTCTTAGAGGTTAAGAGGTTCTAAGAGGATGGTTTTTAAAAGGTAATCTTAAAAATGATTAAGAAGATGCTTCCTAAACGCGTGGCACATAAGATATAAATAAACACCATATCGGCGTGTAACTTAACCTCAATCTGTGTTTTACTTCAATTTAAATCAACCCATACAGTACGTAAGCAGCACCTGAATGCACCACTATAATCAATCTACTCCACTAAACAAGTGTTCATTTAGGAATTGAAATTTAAAATTTCCTAGTACAAATTTATTTTTTTAGTGGATACTAATTAAAAAAAGTAATTGTGAGTTCAAAATATATAAGGCATGTTGTATTCTTATTAAATTAAGTGCACATAATCAAACATCTATTTGGTTCTCTATTCTTTATCTACGCTTTGGTTCAGAATAAAATTCAATACAATTTTATTAACACTTTTTTTTGTTTCTAGGTGAATTATAAAAGGTAATATATATATATATATATTATATATATATATATTTATATATATATATATATATATATATATATATAGTTTATAGTCAAATTTATTATAAACTAATCTATTATATGTCTATTGTTCATGGACTTATATTTTACTATATGTAGTTATATGAAAATCAGCTGATCTCTTTAAAATTACAAATACATTGTTCTGTAAAACATTACTCTAAGATTGAGCTTGTTTTTATACTTTAATTAGCCGACAGTCAACCTAGTTTAAGTCTTTTTTATTGAACACTTATATAGTTATAAGTAAAAGAAGCCTTATTGTATATAAATCAATGCGATATTGTTTTTAAATAAGGCTTTGTTTACTTTGTTACAGACTTTTTTTTATAACTTTTTACTGTATTGGCTGATAACCTGAATGTGGCCTGTGGATTGCACAGCAAATCTGCTCTATACCATTTATTTATTATTCGAATCGAATACATTTGTGTCCATAGAATGTTTGGAAAAAGATTTTATTCTTGTCGTTCTTTAGTATAATCGATAGTTTTCAAGATATTCAAAATTTTAAAGTTTTAATTGTAGCTATTTTAAAAGTCTCAAAGACAATATCATAATACTTTTTAAAGTATTTAGCCATGTTACCAGAAATATTTGGATCTGCACTATGGGCTATTGCAATATAACAATGTTTTGAACACGGTAGTGGCCGTAGCTTTTATTTTGAAACAAAGTATGAAAATTGCACTTGTTTTTATAGCTTTGATAAGTTTTGTTAAACATGTTAAACAATATAAAGATTAATGGTGGCTGCCTTTCGAATTTTACATAACTTTTAACCCTTCCTATTTCATATACACACTAACGTTATAATCTTTGACGTATAATTTAACTGATTTTATTCTTCCACTTATTTATATCTGTTTAAGTTAAAAAGCAAACACGTGGTTTACCATTTTCAGGTCATATAACAAAATGTTTGTTCTGACGTGTTTTTATATCTCATAAGATATCCGGATACCGGACTCACAAAGTTGTCGGTAGTATATAGCATTTCGAGAATATTTGAGACCATGATACTGTCTTAGTTCTTAATACATTAATTGCTACAGGGAAATTATTTATACATATCTTGGTTGAGTTCGTTTTACAGTCTTAACCAAAGAAAAGCTTGAAGATGGCGGTCTTCCTTATTTGTGTGATGATTTTAAACTCGCATTGTTTTTAATACAGACTCAAATTAAATAACTGTTATGCACTTTTTAATAACTTATAATTTAATCAATTTATTCTTCCAAAAGGTGGGCTAAAACCTAATGGCAAACAGTTCGTTTATCTTACCATCTTTATATGTTTTAGTTTTTATTTTATCAGAGAACAGTAAAGGTAAAAAAAATGTTGCAGCGTTTTTTTCATACAGTCATAAAATTAAGTAACAATTAATTTTATCTTATCAGGTTTTCTTATTTTGGTTATTTTAACTATTTAATGCAATACTTTATTACTTACTAATACACACTCACACAATATATATATAACGCTATATTTAATAAATAGCTAATATTTGTCTTATTATTTCATGTTTATATTTGATTGGTCTTGGTATACCTGATTTCAAATTTGCATTTATTAGCAATAACGGCATATCTCAAACTCCGGTCTAAAATATGAGGAACTTTGGAAATAAATGTAAATTCGAATTATTTTATTATTAGAACATACCTTTAGTTTTTAAAAAGATTATTAGATAGTATAAGATTTGTGATGGTCAATTTAGCCAGGATATCAGTTATAAATTAATGTCTCTGGCAATTTCAAAATTTTAGGCACGAGTGGTACTTGAATCACCTTGATTAACTGTTTCTTCTCCAGCCCATAGATGCCCATGGAAGGGAAAACAGGTCGGCTTAAGGAGGTATTGTTAGTTAATAATGGTTATTTACATCTTAAAAACAAGTAAAACCAGTACCATGGCTAACTATCTATCTTCAATATCTAATGGTTGTCTACCCCATGTGTTCGTGAGTTTGGTTTACTCAATAAATTTTAAATAATTACTGGAGTTACTAGATAGACGACACTTGTATAACAGAAATTGTTAGGAGGATCCCTAGGGTAACATTAGAGATCCATTCTTATTTCAAAAAATATGTTTTCGGCTACGCTCCACAGGCCTATATATTCTCGAAATTATCCACATTTTTTGTTCTATAAGTAGCATTTAACAAGCTACTCACATTATTATTATATAGAATGATGTGTTGAAAGATGTTAAACTTCTCTACAAGAACATGTTTAAACCACCATCCAAAACTTATATTTTTCATTAATTTATTCAAAACTATTTTCATCAACTTGAAAATATAGAATATTGCTTGGATAGTAACAATTAATTCTTATATTTAAATCGTTTTATGTAACCTTTGATGATGGTCACTAACTATAATAAGAAAATATCCAAGATAAAAAAATTTGAAACGTGTGGTAAAAATATCCTTTTTACATGTACATTCGAGCAAACATTAAGAATCTGTTTCAAGCGCTTGAGTTTAAAACCCCAACTTGTTTGTTTTAGTACAGGAGGTGTGCTTCTCTGACCTATGTATGTGCGTATATTTTCTTGATTGTGGGAAGACAAGGAAAAATCAACTTTAGCACAGGCGCACACTAAGACATAAGAATTATTAAAGATGAATTAATTTATCATAAATATTTGTTTTAATATTTGCTTCGTCAGTAATAAACAAGTCAAAGTCAACATTGGGCAATCCGGAAATTTTACTCACTAGAATGCGTTTATGTCAAGGCTTGTCGGCTGTATGTGGCAAACGACCAAATTACACTTGTACTCCCAGATTACAAATTTCACGAGAGCATTTTATCTATAATGACATAAAAGAAAGGATTAATGTTTCCTCCTTAGGCCGATATTTAATTTTAGCTTAAAGGCATTTGCATGGGTGAGTTAGGAATACGTTGACAAGGTATATATATAAATAATTAAGTAGGTTTAGGTTTTTTAGAAAATTCGTTTCTAAAACCCTTTTATAAGAGGGTTTAATTGCAAATTTAAACTGATTTTTACTTCCAGGTTTTTCAAGCAGGTCTAACGTCATCTATGGAAAACTCACTTAATCATATTCACACGGCACACAATACTTTAAATACTTTAGTTTTGACATAAGCAATGGTGTTTTAACAATAATATACAAATTTATTATACTGTAAAATATGAAATTTATTAGTGGTTATATTATTAAAATATTATTTTTTCTTAAAGACAAAAAAACATACATTTTTGTTTTACAAATACATACATCTGGGATAACGCGGTTAGTTTCTGGCAATACATCGAAACAACTACATATGAGGACGGACAAACACGGCACCTGTGACACCCTCACCGGCGTATATATGGTGGCTCGAAACCACGACCACCTTTAGGCACCATATGGTCGCTTCACCCAGCTCAACTAGAAAAGTTTAAAAGTAAGATATGTTTTAGAGAAGATACTGGAGTAAATTTTAATAGTAACCAATTATAAACATAAATATCGAAAACATTTTTATAAATTTCAAAAGACACCTAACTTAAAACGTATTTAGAATGTAAATGTGTAAATATTTTAGAAACCTTTGAAGGGGGGGTCACTAAAGGTTGATAAAATGGTTTTTTATACTTATATATGTTAACGTTATATAAAACAAATACTATTTTGAATACACAGCCAAAACCCTGTGCAGTGTAACGGTTCAGAGTGTAATTATTAATTAAAAAACCCTAATTTTTTGTGGCAGAAAAACAATCCTAAGAGGAAATTTTAAAAAATAAATGTTAAATAATAGTTAGTGTGTTTTTAATATTGTGTAGAACGTTTAATTTACTAAAAAATGTTTACTTTAAAAAATTATTTATTAAGTGTGGTAACAATACTGTCAGCTAAAATAGAATACATTATTGATTGATTATATACAAAATTCAAGTTAGCAGTTATCCAAAATTTGAAAAGAACCCAAAAACCTGTATAAGGATAGGATCCTACTATTAGTTTAACATATCTTAGTTAAAAATAGGATTTTTTAGTACATCAGTTTTATTTACTTTACCAATGGTGTTTATGTTAAAAACTAATCTAATGTTATAATCTTTATAAAAATGTAGTTTTAAAGGGTTACACTTATTTTTTTTTCTTCATTATTAAGATTAATAGGAGATTTGTTGCAATTGTGATTTGCATTCTTAGTATGATTAGGGACCCATACTAATATGGAATGTGTATTTAATCTTGCCATTGTTTATGTACAAGTGTACTGTTAATTCTTCTTGTATGTAATCATATAATAGTTACCTAAAAAATTATATTTTTATAACTTACTAAATAATGTTTTTTATCACTGATAGGAAACTATTGCCTATTATTAAGTATTATAGTAATAAATATGTAGGGCCACAATCTGATTGTATTTCGTAAAGTCCTAGTTACACTAATATGGTTTACCCAGTTACGTCTCCTTCAAGCATATATTTAATTATGCAGTTACTGTTAATTTCATGCTATTTGGATTTATTTACTGTAACGACTCTATTTAACTTACATAAATTAATAAAGTTATAAACTTACTAAATAATGTTTATTATCACTGATAGGGGAAAAAACTTATTGCTTAAATTATTAATTATTAGTATGAGTAATAAATATGTAGGGCCCACCATATGTTTATTTGGAAGTCCTAGTCTATTATCTGGTTAACCCAGTTCAATCATATTTAAATAAATTCAGTAACTGTAAGTTCATGCTAATTGGATTATTTACTGTAAACGTCTCTCACTTTATCAATACACCTAATTATAAGTTTATGCACAAATGATATTTCTTTGCATTTTTATTTGTTATAGGACACTTCCGTTTGTTTTTTATTATAACTCCTATCAATATGTCTAACAATTCTTATGTGGAAAAACATGGTATGTGTCATTGATGTATTTTAAAAAATTTAAAATTAAGTTTTACATTTCAGTTAAATATAAAACATGTACATAGATAAATAAAGAACTAGAACAGGGCGGGTGGGTTGAAAATGATTCTCTTTTTTTTATTTTTTTTTATTAAACTTTTTTTAATTTCCCCCATTTTTTCTTATTTTTTTTATTCAAAATGAAAATTTTTTTACCTGAGTTTGAAGATAAGAAAATTAATTTTGTTCGTTGAAAATTTCAAAATATTGACGGGGTTTTCCTAAAAGGGGAAAAATTTTTAAGGTTTTTTTATTTAATTTTTTGAAGCTATAATAAAAATTTTGATTCACATTAAACATTTAAAACCCCAAATTTAAAAACATTTTTATTTTATAATTTTAGGGGGACTGTTTGGGGGAAAAAGGGTTTGGGGTTCAGTAGAGGGGTATTATTTTTCAATAGTAAAGTAAAAAAAAAAAATGATGGTGTATTTTGGGGTATGTGAGGAGGATGATGTGTCTGTGAAGAGTTGAGCTTGGGGTGTTACGGTGAGTCTGGACTTTCTTATCAAAACAAACAAAACAACCCATTGCAGTGTACAGGGGACACATAGTACCCCTTACAAAAATTTTTACAGCACAAACAATACTATAGGTGATTAAAAACAAACGTAAAAATTTGGGGATTTAATGTAAATTTTTAATTTTTGACAACAAACTGAACTTACCGGATGTGTTTATGACGCTGGGTTTAGTGTGGGATTGACAAACCCAAAAAGTAGTGGGAGAGAGTAAAACCTGCATCGACCACTCTTTTATCATCACGAACTTTCACAAATTACAACGGGGGGATCGAAACAGACATAACAGACCATTACAGTGTTTTTAGAAGTAAAATTTAAAAAAAGCAATGCTAGTAGGACCTTAACAGAGTATTAATAATTTAAAAAAAAAATTAACCGCAGAGATAAATAACAGCAATTGGGGGTGTTTCGGAAGCTACCGATTTAAACCCCAAAACCAAAAGATTTTTTTTTAAATTTTAAGTTTTTTTTTTGAAAAATCAAAAAAAATCTATGAAAGTAAAAATGCATTTTTTAAAACCAAAAAACCCCCGGGGTTCTGAAGGAATAGTACGATCTATAAGAAGACGAAAAGCAAGTAAGAGTTAAACGCAACCCCTTTAAAAATTAAATAAAAATTTTTTATTACGTTTTAAAAATAGTTTTTAATTATTTTTTTTTAAAAAAAAAACTTAGAAAAACTCAACGAACAAAGTAAATCAGAGGCAAGGCCCCCAAAGATATTAGTTGTTAAAAAATGGGTAACCCAACCTACCACATTAATGTTCCAAAAACAAAATTCCCCCGATATCATTTTAAAGACAGAGGAACATACCCACCAAAAAATTAAACTGCAAAAATTTGGGAATCTCGCAAACAAAATGTAATTGTGAGGAAATGAAAGTGTGGCGATTTTTTTAAAACTGGGTGTTTTTTTTTTGCAAGTAACGGGGGAGAACTATAGATTATTTAAAAAAAAAACTTTGAAAATTTATTTTGCATTTAAACAAATTAGTCATTTTTAAAGTTTTCAGGAAAATTTTTTTAAAAACCTATTGCGCGTATGTACAGCCCCAAAATTTTGAAAATGGGCTGATGCATATGGTGGAGCGACAAAACAATTCTAAAAAACCCTTTTTTATTAACAAAAGGCAATATTAAAGCAGCTCTAAAATAAATAGGCATACTCTACAGATGCCGTTTTTTACAGCTTAAAAGTTTTTGACATACACAGTTATTTGGTAGGAAATTTGTTGATGCATATACATAAACATTTGAAAGAAAACTTCGACGAAATAACCCCCACTAAACACAAGAAAAGCGGAAAAAGTTAAATACGGACCCAAAATTTTTAAGGGCTTCCGACCACTAAACCGTTCATTATGCCAAACATTTTTACAGAAATTACCTGAAAACCTAAACAACAACTTTTTTTACAAACACGACAATAAAAAGAAATTAATAATGGTTTTTGGGGGTTGGAAGGACAGAACGAAAAAATTATAACATCAATCTATAGATAAAAAAAAAATTAAAACTTTAAATTTCGACCTAACGTAGTAAAATGGTTGTCCTTGTAGCTCGGTATCAGTGTTTTGGTGTGCTGTGCGTGCGCGTGGGGCGTGCGTGTGCGTGCTTGGGGGTGTGGCGCGCGCTGTGTTTTGAGTAGTGTGTAAAGGGTTATTGAGTTGAGGGGTTTGGGGGCGTAATCATAGGGGGCGGTTGGGGGTGGGGGGGGGAAGGGTTGCAACTGCCATAGCTTCTCCCCTTAAACCCAAAAAAATCTTAGTATATACTTTTTTAAATTTTTAAAAACTTAATTTATTAAAAATTTTAATTATTAAATATTTTTATATTTATTTTTACAGAAATTTTTAATTTTTTTGATAGATATTCTTTTTAGTTTGTTTGTAATTAACGAAATAAAGTAAAGTAACAAGCGGGACAGTACAAACCATTCTCAAAACACAAATTCTTACTTAGTTTGGAATTAATTTTTAAGTTTATTTTATAATTTTTACAGCAACGTAACTAGTTTTTTGTAGTAATTTTTTTACCTAAGAAAAACATGTAAACTAAATGTAAATAATTTTTTAAGAAGAAATAAATAATTTTTTATTTTTCTTTGAATAAATTTAAAAATGCCGTGTATGTTTATTGCTATTTCCAGAACAACTGGTTTTTCTGATAATCGAGGCTTATTGGTGTGATGCCCAAATTTTTCAAATAATGAAACTTATA
>NW_025787347.1:0-14260 GCF_021130785.1 Homalodisca vitripennis
GAGCTCTGGGACCACTTCAATAGTTCTGAGATTCCATTGCAACAGTCATATATTAATCAAAATAATATTGGGGTAACTAGGTTAGGTAGGTAGGTAAAGCAATGTTCTATTATTTATTTTATATTAGTAATTAAGCGAGGTTTTCTATGTCTTGATATCGACTATGTATATCACAATGTCTGTTAGCAATATCAAGGAACAGAGCGACCATAGGTCTTACCTCTATTGACGTTTCCACACCTCCAGGACTCGGACGAGACAGGCGGAAAATCTCTGACCGGACTGGTGTAGAACACCGACCCAATTCAGAGTGCTTGGCGGCTATTTTAGGAACCAATCTAGAGACGCGCTAATTTTGGCCAATGAGGTCTCTTTAAAATTGCGGTTTGCAGCCTGTACCGTTACTCGTCTGGCGTTTTTACATGTAACGCAAACCATCAATTCATCGCAATCCGGTTATGATTTTAACTAAATTCAAAGTATACGAAGCGGATATACGTTTTATTTTGAAAAATAGACTATAAATAAGTTAAAGCTCTATTACAATCACACTCGGGAGGAAAAAATTAAAACTTATTACACTCACCGAATGCAGTTAGTACCTATGTTGATTCATTCCGACTGTATTTCAGGATGGGTAGATATCCGTGCTGTACTGAAGAATATTATAATAGTTATTAGTTTTTTAATATTGTTTGTAGGACAAAATGGGACATTATCAGAGTCCGAGGATACAGGTAACCGCAAACCGCCAAAAAGCTGTCCGTTACGAGCCGTGTCTTGAGCCGGTGCAAATGGCGGGTTAAGTCTCAACTGGTGGTCAAGATTTCATTAAAGTGCTAGTATGAGATTTATTAATATAAACATTAGTATTAACGCGGTCTCGAGAAGATTGGACTAATACCTCTGTTATGCAGTCTCTTTATAAATAAATTAAAGTAAGGGAACAGCTAGGAAACCAGAGTGAGGTATGATGGGTCTTTTAGATGTCCATGTATAGCGACCATATATAATTACACACGGTAAAAGCTTAAATGTTATGTATGGTTACTCCGTATTAAGCTACTGCTTCGCTTGATATTATGAAAAAAAACTAATGAGAGCTGGCAGTTAGAAAGTGATGGTGGGATTTAATGTGGTAAATGAATGTTGGAGTGCCGTAAAGGGAGGCCGTTGGGTTAAGTGAAAACCAAATTACTTGATTAATATGGAAATACTAAAACTGTTCTAAGCATGTAGTTGAAATAATATGTATGGTGCTTTGTTAAATAATTGAAATACGGTTCTCTTTAATTACCGCGTTAAGTCTGCTTGAGAGTTGGGTCCGGAATGATAGTGATAGACATCCAAGTGAAAGGTAACAGAATTAGTGGTTCTCGTGATGGGTTGCGTTTTGGGCCGCCCACCCCCCCAGGGTTAACGAGTATATGAACAGTACTTCGTAAGACATTAGGTGTCAGGTTATTGAAAACCATATGCACGGGCATTGATCGGGCAAATAGTAGTCGCTCAGAAGGGTACGCCTCGTGTTATAAGCTGTTAGCTTGAGGACTAGGGACCTCGGGATGAGAATATCCTGTTGGGAAAGTACTCGGTTTAAAAATATCTAGCCGCATTACAAACTTTTCAGGTAATGTATGGAAAGTATTTGTCATGTAAAAATGAGTCAGAGTGAGTACCGTGTTTAGGCCTGGTTTTTTTTTAGATGGGGGACACCATCAGTATGGTTTAGAAAATTGAAAACGAAATGCAAGTTTGGGAATCCTACGAAGGTAAGGCATAACTAAGAATTTGTGCGATTTTGATGTCGGTAAATACTCGTATATGGAGATTTAATTACGGTAAAAGGTGTATCTAAACTATATGAAAAAAAAAAACACACATTTTTGTGGGAACCAGTACAGGGTATTAATGGTGGGAAAGGACAATTCTTCGGAATGTCGACGCTACGTGTAGGTAATAACCACTTTAGAGTGTGGAGGTCGTGGAGTATGCGTTACGGGCTAAGAGGGATCGTGTCGTTGTACCGAACTTATTATTATGGATGCCTGTTTGGACTTGTGTGGATACTAGTCCGGTAATGTGTATGGTGGTCTAAATTGGGTATGGGTTGATACCCCTGGGTAGGAGTAAGTACGGGAAGGCAGTTGGAAGAAGTGGTTTGGCTGTCCCGTCAGTGTGAGAGTGGAGGGCCTGAAGACGACTAGGGTACACGAGAGAGATGGGAGGCTATAGGCGGCATACACGCGTAAAGGTCGGGGGAGGTTTAGAAATCATCAGTATGCTGCCAATATCGTAGTTATAAGAGCCGAGGTAATGGAGAGGACAATAGGGAAAAGTGTTGACAGACCTCTAGCAGGATCCGTTAGAAACAAGTAGGTCCTTAGCATGTTGCAGGAGACGGGCCGTTTTGAGAGGCCTATGTGGTTACCATTGGTCGGATAAATTATGTAAGATGATCAAAATCGCGGGTAATAGGCTTTATGCCTGGACTAGCGAGTGGAAAAGTGTGAGGGGGCCTCGGTAGGGTGCGGGGTATGAGGGGCCCGAAGAACGTCTTGGGTACCACGAAGAGAGGTTGGGAGGCTTATAGGCGTATACACACGTTAAAGGTCATGGGAAGAGTGAGAAATCATAGTTATGTTGCAATATCTAGTGGGGTTAAGAGCTTAGGTATGGCGAGACAATAGGGAAAGTGTGAAAGGCCATCTGCAGGATCCGTTAGGTAAAGTATGGTCCTTAAGCATGTCCAGGAGACGTGGGCCTATTGCAGGCCTTTAATGTGGTACATTGGTCGGTTAATTTAAAATGGATTAAAAATCTGGGGGTATAGGCTTTTATGCCCTGATCTAGGGAGTGGAAAAGTGTGAGCAGGCCTTCGGCAGGGTTGCGGATTGAGGGCCCTAAGACGCTTGGGTTACACGAAAGAGGTGGGATAGGGCGCTGTTAGGCGTGATACACACGTAAAGGTCCGGGTAGTTAGAAATCATAGTATGTGCCAATTCATCCCAGTAGTTAAGTGAGCGCGGTATGAGGTGATGAGAGGTAATAGGAATAGTGTTGAGGTTTCTGTTAGGGCACCATTAGAATTACAGGTGACAGGGCACTTAGGCATGTCCCAGGAGACGGGCGCATTGCAGGCACTATGTGGTAACATTGGACTGTAAAATGGTCAAAATCCGGGTATATTGAAGCGATACGCATCGGGGTAGGAAGTACTGGAATGGCAATCTGAAAACGTGTTAGGGTCTCGGCAGGGTGAAAGGCCACCACGGTTTAAAATTTTGTTATGTCGAACACTTCAGGATAAGGAGGTAGGCAGCGTCAGAGTACCGATTTGGGTATAAGTTGGAACCCTGTGAGGGACTGTTCAGGTGTGGGTCTGTAAGAGACGGGGGGGGGGGTTATAGATGGGCGGCTAGGTCCTGGAGTGGAGTGTTATAAATAACAGTGTGGGCAATATATGTGATTAAGAGCCCTAAGTATTGGAGGCATTTGAAATGTTTGGGCAGGGGCCGTTTAGAAATGTGGGTGCGGTTTTTCATTGCACACTCCGGTACTCGAAAAGATGGGTGACGGAATATGTCGTTGCATGGCCGGTAAAGGTTAGGCGGTCAAAATCCGGGTCATGGGCGTTACGCCAGGCTCCGAGTACGGGGGTGTAGTAGGATAGTGTTGGACTCCGGTAGGGAGGCATCAGATACGCGGGTGCGGGTGTTAAGGACTCTCAGGTACTCAAAAAGGTGAGTGTCAATAGGCTTCGACACGGGGACTGTGGACGGGTGGTTAAGCAGTACAGAAAGTCAGAGGTGTGTGAACAAACAGGAAGTCTAGGTTGTGATTAGTCGCCGGAAACAGGAAGGTCTGTGGTTAGGAAACACCGAAATGTATCTCCCATAAGAGACAATGCTAAAATATCGCCATAAGAGCCCATGTTAAAATAACTCCATAAGAGCCCGTGTTGGGGCCTAGATCGCGCGCAAGGTCTACTTGTATTATTAAGTATTCATTACTCCAACTCTCACGTCTTTAAACCTGATTATTCGTTACTTTATATGTGGTTCGCGAAAATGTAGATATCTATGTATCTGTGAAGGAATGTGAAAATGTCTTGTTTATAGCAACTATAAGTATGTTTATTTGCCTCCAAACTACAAGGCGAACACTTTTCTCGCTGTTTCTTAGCAATGCTTAAAGCATAATTGTTTATATATTCATTAATGAACTGCTTAAAATATCAGCACTATAAAGTATAGTGCCCTCACGTAATAAAAGCTTGAATTTATTGTTTTCCAGCAAGAATTTTCAAAGATAAAATAAGCACTAATATTTCTAAGGTCGTTTTACTGCTTTCCTTGCATCTTTAAAATTCAGATTAGTAAAGACAGATTAATAATCTTCTACGACAGCGAGATATATTGTACAATGGCATTTTACGTTATACGTACGTTCTTCCTATTGTTACTTACCAGCTACTTCAATTAGTATAATACACCATTTAGATTATTGGGCACATTTTTCTGCAAAATAAACTTATTGCAATTGTCCTTATTGTAAAAGTAACCAGACATTTGTATTAATATTAACGAGCACTCCAGAACACAAATGTATGTATTCAAAGAAGTTTATAGTTGCACCAATATTTCTTAACATAAACATAAAAAGACTTCCTAAATATGCCTTTAAGCGTTTTTCTTTGTCTAAAAGGTACAAAATTTAATGCAATATAAAATATACAAAATAAGTTTGAGTATCAGCGGAACATTTCAAATACTAAATTGAAATTCATTAGTTACTCTTCTTTGAGAAGTATATGATTCTGGATTAGAAAGATTATGTAATAGAAAATTAATTACTGAACAAGTTAAAAAAAATTATGGTAATAACAAAATACGTAGATAGATAGAAGTTCATATTTTTATATATCAGATAAACAAATACTTGAATTCTCAAATGTAATGTCTGAAATAGTAAATGTTAATTTTCCACCACAATATTATTCGTTATTTATTCCAATTGAAAATTGTAGGTTATGTTTTTAGAACCAACTTGGAGGGATCTTCTCGGTACTTTAAAATCCCTTTTAAATAAAAAACCTTTTATACAAATCGTTTTATGGGGAAATGAAAATTATATACTAATTTATCATCTTGCCAATTGGAAGAAAGACCAAATGCTATTCGTTATTTTCTGTAAGGGATTTGTACATAAACCAACATAGTATTTTGGGACTAAATTTACAAAGATATTTAACAAATAGACTTATTTAGATTTGCAGTCGATATTATTTCGAATTTCAAGTTGTGCAACTTGTGAAATGTTTTTAATGATTTAGAATTTTTAATGTAGGTCAACGTTAATTATGATAAGAATGACAACATAGGATATTTTTAAATCTAAAAAATCCGGTGATTTATACAGTATATATATATATATATATATATATATATATTATATATATGTATATATGTATATATATATATATACATATATAACATATAGTTTATTGTTTTCTTCATATAAAATTATATAACTAATATGTATTGTATGAAAAAACGCATGGCTTTATGAAGTTTGAATTTATTGTGGATGAAGGACGCTTTTCTTATTGATATACTAAAATGGACGTTCAGAAAATATCCTAAGCATAAAGAAGATAATCCTAAGATCTTGCAGCTGTAAAGACTCCAAATAATAGGAAAGAGGATGAAAGAGAGGGAGGCCAGCAAATATATCTTTGACTCTGGTCCTCTCTCAGCAATCACCATTTAATAACGCTTTATTTATTTTCTAAAGTAAATTATTCCTTTAAACTCTTACTTTTTACGAAATATGATGTATTGATAGTTTAAGCCCCACGATAATTTACAAACAATTTTCTCTCAATAAATGGCATCGAGTTCGAATTAATCAATAGAATTATGAGATAAATCAGTTCTATAATAGTTAATTAGCATTTAGAGGAAGGATTATTGGTAAAATGATCAAAAAGAGTGCAGGAAGTACACTAAGTTTAAAAAAACCAGTACTAAAGATAAACAAATCAAAGTTCACAATGTTTCCAACGATTACAATATTTTCACTACAGCATGTACCAATGGTAAATTACAAGTGGCTTGGTTATGACAGGAACAATGATTTAGTCTCTGCTGTCAGCTGGAACACAAATAATTTACTGTGATACTGGTTTATTGCAGCTAACAAAAGCTTTAGAATTTAACTTTGAAAACACTAAAAAGCTTTATTTTATTTTATTTTTCAAAAAGCAATAATTAATATGTTGCTATGTATATTATTTATCTTATATATAAGGTGCATTTTTTAACACAAATTGGCCACAATTTAATTAATTGCTTATTAGTCATAGAATATAACTAGTAATTGGCCATACCTCAATTTGTAAAACCATCCTTAATATTCTTTGCTAGTGTAATAGACAAGTTGCACGGCCATCTTTAAATTAGGACGGAAAGCATCATGTTCGAAACTACTATAATAAAACTATGGTTAAGTTACAGTTTATTTAACATTATTATCAGAGAATTAAGTTGTTTTCCTTTTCAGCATACCAAACATATTTTGTTAAAACTTTTTTGGAGAAACCAATGATATCATTTTTGAGATTTTCTGTGACATAAATAATAATATGAGTAGATAAAAATACACACTTTTCAAAATTTAGTTACAATGAAAATATTTTATCCATAGTAATCTTTTGAAGAAAATAATAAGCAAAAGCCTTGGAAAAACTGTAAACTACCCCTTTCGATTAACTCATTAACGGATTTCTGGACTTCCATCAATCTCTTCCAACCCCTCGAGTGATTGGTTTCAATGACGCTTAGTAAATTATGTATGTTCTATACCATGGTTAACCGATAAAAATGTTCTTGTCTAATTGTTTCTTAAACCAGTGATATATTAACGTTCTTTTAGCCTCAAATACTTTTAACAATATAAAGTCTTAAAACCATCTTAAGTAATTCAAAAAAAGTCCCGAATATTAATAGAAAATAATATATAACACTGTCGTGTGTATTTATATGTGTAATACTGATGTTATAATTTGATTTACATTTTAAACAAGGGAGAAGAACGCCACACTACGGGTCGTAACAGGCTTCTTTTGAGGTTTCATGTAATAATTCAAATCTATAGCTTATTTCATTCAGTGATTGTCCTGTGGACAGATAGATAAAACGGACAATCATAAAAAAAGAAATTGTCACAAAAATGGCGCATCATGGAACTTATTCTTGTTCAGTTTAAAGTTTCATGCAAAATTTAAGGTTATACATATTAAATCTCTTTCATGACATTCTCTCTATAAGATATATTCACATTTGTGTTCATTAAATTTGTTTTAATATAAATGATTATAAAATAAAAGTCAACACCTAAAGTTACTTTAAAATGATGTTATGTTTTGGGATCGGTTAGGCTACATGTGTTAATAAGTCACATTGTTTGAATATGCTATGTCTATTTTTCATTACCCAACATAGTTACCCTTACGACCGATGTAAAAAAATTCGCTAACCATCAGTCAAAACCTATGTTGTGACATGCAATAATCGAAAATAAGCGTTCTCATATAGAAATGTTGTATTGCACAATTTCTATAGCTCAGTTCCTTTCGCAATATCGTGGGGAACAGATAAACAGAGAAATATACAGAAATGAATTCTTTTCATCCTCATGAGTGACATACTTCGTTACATTTCAGTGAATTAAATAATGTAAAACCAAAAAAACACATAATTAATCAATATAAAAGCTATTTCGTTTGTAAAAAGATAGTTAATGGAAATTCAAGTAACATATTATTACAAGGATAAAATAATATCACTAGTTTTGGAATATTTTACCACGCACAAGGCTTAAAAATAGGTGGTTTATATTTATGTAATAAATAGGCATACCATTCAAACGTTACGTACAAAAGGTTAGACGTATGGAAGGTAATGTATAACATTGATTGCACATTGGAGAATACGTGTAGTGAATTGGGCCATCGCCACTGCCCTGGGGCTAGGCTGTACAACGTACGCTGCTACTAGAGCTGCATTAATTTGTTATTTATTTTGGATATAACTCATCCCATCTATTTATTTTTAGCACTATATCACCGACAGGGTTAATGGCTAATTAACATGTCTCAGTTCATAACCTGTTTATTCAAAAAGTATACACAAGCAGTACAACATTACTGTACATCCCATGCACCACAAACTGGAGCGTACATAAAATTATTGTTTAATGAGGATAGTTTTTTACCCCCCAACTCGGGACCGTTTCGAGCCCCCACTGCTCACTACCTGCAATGTTTGTTTAAACTAGTACAAAATTCTACCAATTGACAAGGAAATAAAATATCACTAAACAATTACATTATATTCACATCTTCCAGGTAAAAGATACATGCAATAACAAAATTATGGTTCGTAATAATTTGCTGCAGAACTAAGAATTGTTATTAAAACTTAATGACTGTCACTTCGCTTGCTCTGTCTTGGAGTCGGTTAATAAATCATCCCTCTGTTCCGGGGACTTCCCTGCAATTGTTTCTTACTTCGTCCCGCCTTGAATAAACTTAATCTCTCCTTTATTATTTCCCACTTAGCCTAAATGCAAATAGATGACCACATTGGACTTGAGGCTAATTAATTAAACTAACCATTTTCCTTCTTTTCTTATTATTCACGACGCATAAGCTAAAATAAAAAGCAGTATTGCAAAAATTAATTCACGTCTTTAAAAAGTATAAAACATGCTAACTATATATAAGGTTATACGATTTTTAATATAGAAAATAAACATCCCTTTTTAAATATAAAACTAAGGAATAATATCTATTTATATCAGAAGGGTGCACTATCAGTAATTTTAAAAACATCTATTAAAAATATACGCTTAAAATAATTTCAATAGAATTTGTAAAGGATTTACTTAAAAATTACAATTTCGTAAATTTTAATAATGACTAATATTGCGGGTTATGAATGTATTATTTGTTTAAATATGCTTACTATAATGCCTAAAGTGTGCTTAAACGAATAGTATATTTGAAAATACTGCTATAATTTGTCTTTCACCTTTGATTTTTACAAATTCTTCTTCCCACCTCGTATATTTTAAGTTCCGAATCTTTTTAACGTATCCATCCCAGAACTTCATGTCTTAGTCCATGACAGACATCAACCGTGTCGGGTTTTAAACCGCAAGGCCAGCCAATAAGATAATTTCTGTGTCCACCTTGTTTTATAGGTGAGCTCATAAGCTAATGCTCAAAAAGTCTGAGAAGAAATATTGCTTACTTGGCCTGGCCGCAAGTAATTCTTGCCATCAATTTTAAATTGCAACTCAAAGGATATTTACGATCAAGACCGCAAATTGAGAATTTGCGCTAAATATTGAAAAAAATCCTGCTCTTATTGTGATAATACTTTTTACAATACTATTTACATGGAAAAAACGTAATATTTTTACAGCAATAAAAAGAAACATTGCATATAATAAATTCTACAGTTTAGCCTTTTTTTACAAGGTAGGAGTTCATTACACCAAGTCTCCCGTATCAGGCTGTCGATTATGATGCAAGCAAAATTGTATAGCTATATGAGTTACTTTATCATGTGTTAAAATGTCATATGATTGTACTTTTAGTTTACTTACAAATTTATTTATTCTGCGAGGCTTTTGCATTTAAAACAAGCTAGTGTAAAACAATAATGGGGATATTATTAAATTATTCAGAATGTCACAAAAGACGTAACAAAGAAACAATCGCCGCAAAGCCACTGTCGCAGTGGGTTGATTTATTAACAGATTCAAGTCAAAGCGAAACCTAGTCATTCGGGTTTCAAACAAGAGTACTTACTGTAACACTCAGGTAATTTATATGGCATCCATATTTATAAATACATGTTACATTAACATGCCTTAATGAAGAAGATCCAATTTGGTGGTTATAAAGATTAAATTCAAAGTAATATGTAAAAAAGCTTAGTTTATTAAACTGTTTTGAAAAACTCATTACTTTGTAACCCATTATATCAGATTTCTCTTTATCCTCAGAGCGATGAATATGTAAATTAAAACATACTGGACCTAAGATCCCAAAATACTTTTTTTGACTTATTTTATGCAAGATTTCCGATAGTACAATCTGTTGGGAAAATTATGTAGTATATGTTAAACAATATTTTCATTCAATAAAACGGCGCTTCTTAAAAAAAATAACCGCTGGTTGAAGATATTTACATTTCAAGAATATAAGGAAGGTTGTTCGTATTGAGTTGAAAGAAAAATCAAATTATTTGGTATTATGGTGTTTATGAATTTAGGAGAGGAAAATATATAATAAACGACTACATTTTTTTGACCAATTAATTAGGTAAGGGGTTAGAAGTTTTTAAAGTTCATGTGTTTAGAGCCAAAATGGATTGTTATGATGATAAAGGAGGAAACAAATAATATAAAAAATATTGAAGAAAACATTTGGGATGGTATGTGTAGGTAAAGGGATAAAATTGTTGAATGTGGTGGTTTGGATGAAATTTTTGGTAGAATATATTTTAAACGTTACTAAATTACTTATAAATCTACTGGGTAGTAAATGATTAAAAACATCTTAATAAATATGTTTCTTTTAATATATTTTATTCATAAACTTCAGAATTCACATAGAATTGATTAATTAATCACCACTACCTATATGTAATAAACCATTATATGCGATAGGTCTTTGGGTGTTTTTGGTAATTCTTTTCAACCACAATCGAAATGTCAAGAGATTATTTATGATACATTGATTAACCATTTAGTTGGTACTTTTCTCTGATATTTACAGGTAAAGCTTTATAACGACGGGTCGTTTCAAATTATTCCTTAGGAGGAAACCATACAGATGCCAACTCGCTAAAATTGAAGCATTATTTACTAGATAGCTTGTCAAAAAATTTTTTTTTTTTAATTTTTTTTCAGTCTCGATATTTCGGTAAGTCCTACCGTATGGTTTGAAGAATACAAAAATTATTTTTATTTTATAGTAATAGAGAATAAGTGCGTTTCGAGCGGTTTAAAAACATTTTTTATTTGAAAGACAACGCCAAAATAAATCAAAAATTTCCAGTTCGATTGCAGTTCATGGCACATCTGTTTCTGTGTTTGAAACAGTCTTACAAGTGGGTAAACGAGTTTTAAACGTGGCCGATCGTTCTTGCAAGGCTATGATCACTACCTATAATAACTTGTATATAGCCACATCTTTCTTAGATTATTTGGTCCAAGAAATTATTCGGAATAAAAAATCAGTTAACTTAGAAAAACTTTTTTATAATTGATTGTGTTATATAGTTCAGCAGATACCAGGTAAACCTAGTAAATGGGAAAGGTCAAGGTAATACATTTTTATTCAATTCACTAGCTGTGATGACTTATTTTAAAGAGTGTTAAATTATTTATTTTAAACCAAAACTTTTCCAGGATCTTTATTATGATTGTGTGTAGGATGTAAACACGATTATGGTTATGTTGTATGAAGTAGTCTTCTAAGTTCTTAAGTTTCTACGTGTTGGCTTTGTCCCACACATGTTGTTGTGATACCACAGGTCACTTTTAAACGGTATGGATACAGTTAAACCTGTAATCACGGTTTTCACGTCTCAACAAAGCCAGAATCCAATTAGCAGGCGAGTTAAGTAGACAGTAATTTACAATGACGCAAGCTCTAGTAACAGCGTAGCAGCCCAGCCCAAGTGCAGTTTGGCAATGCACTCAATTGTACCTCAATTAATTCCTTAGCGCAATCTGTCTCGCAATTAATGATGTGGTCATGACCTCTCAAAATGACCTTCAACTAGGTCATGACCTTTGTGTATTAGAGAATGAAGTTGCTATGACGCTCCACATTGTAATTATATAATATGGTAGATGAGTGATCCAGTGGGCAGTTTAATGTATGTCCGGTTTTGTTAGTCGGGTGTTGTGAGGAAATTATTTTAGAACCTATAATTTGTAGGATATACATCTCCTTTTTTAATAGGCGCTTGGGTTCATAGTGTTTAGGGCAAACATCCAAAAAAAATTATACCTTAAAAAATATATTTCATTTTCACAAAAGCCCTTGTATTTTAAATTGCTTCGTTTGTGTGATAAATTAATTCATCTAAAACTTACTTTTTATTTAAATCATGAAGATTTTCAAGCTGATTATTAAAATATGTACATTTGACGTTCCTTATTCCGTTATGTTACCTTCCATTCGGGCCCATACCTTTATCACGATAAAGATGTTTAATATAGGAAAAAAACACAATGTTGCGGTGTTACATTTGGTGAGATGAGACTTATAAAGTGTATAAGCCCCGGATATGGGTTTTTGTTCAACTTTATGCTGTCCCCCACAAGTAAACTATCAACCTCACATCTAAGGATCCCAATGCAATTTCACTTCGGATGAGATTTTTTTTGATTTGAGTATTATTCGCCAGATATTGAAAAATTGATAGTAAAACTATTAGAGCGTAAATTGCTAACATATTTACTCCAAAAATAAAATTTCATTTTGGTGAATACGGATTTTCGCAACTTTCCTTATTATTAAAATATCTACGGGCATAAACAAAAAATATGTAATTAACCATACCATACGGGGTATAGCTGCTTCTTGAAAGTTTTGATTTTTATGAGACACCAAACTCTAGTATTATCTAATGTCTCAGATTTTAGTTGTCATTCGATATGCGAGTAAGTATGTCTCATGAAAATTACCTAAATCATTGCTATTGTTTAAATAGGTATAACTGATAAATTGAGGGGTTGTAATAAATAACATTTCTTACTATACAGCTTTCTTTTTTTGCTGCATAATGTTTGAAGGCTACGTTAGTGTATTGTTAATGCGTTATTATTATTTTTTAATATGTTATTGCAGCAGTTAAAAGGCAAACTATAAGTAATGCATTAATACAGAATTAAAAATAGGAAGATTAAAAGATTGACTTTGAAGTGTGAAGTTTATTTCAACAGGGAGATTTTTGAGGTGTTTTAAGAAATGGTATTTATAGGCTACTTGTACTTTATTAAAAATTATCTAGCTAGAATAAATTGCACAGCCAACACATTTGAAAGATAAACTAGACAATATTCCAAACATTTATGATTTGTGTTCTTAGCATTCTAGTTTAAAAAGGTGTTGTTGGGAATGTAAAAGGTTAATCTGTTGCATTTTTATCGTTAAAGCAATTTTGATTCAAATAAATTTAACGTTTTAGGTTATAACTATTAGTTAAAGATTTAATTAGTTAAATGTATTTGTTCAAGTATAGAACCAAAGATAGATGCATAATCTTTATTAATATATTACCCTCGTGAGAAGTTTAAGGATAATTTTGCTTTGAATATTTCTAGAGGTTAAAATGATTGTGTAATGTATTGTAGGAGTAAGTTTGGACGATTATTCTCCTCGATGAATTAGCTTGAAGATTTGAACGCTGATGACATCACAATTATAATATAAATTCGCAAATAAGTTTGCAAAATTTGGGGTTAGGATCCTACAGATCAAGCCATCAAGGATTACCAAGGGTAAGGGACAATGTGTCGCGTCTTGGTTATAGTTTCACTGAATGTTCCTTCACTCCGTTTAACAACATAGTCAACATCCCATGGATAGAATACGCACCATCGTTGAATCACGTTGTGGTGTATGTAGAAATGAGGATTATTGTGCAAAAATTCATGTTTTGTTCTATACTCTTTCTCGTTAATATCCTGAGGGGAAAAAGACTAAGGAGTAAACAGACAGAAAAGAACTGTGTCTTCCTTAGGTGATAAGGGAAAAAATATTTTATACCATAGTGTCATTTCTAAAACTCAATTTCGTTTCCTCAAGATTTCCCCTGATGTATCTAGTCATTGCTAAACACTTTAAACCATATCAAAATTTATATTTTTCTCGTTTTTTTGATTTGTAACATTTAAAGTATATAGGTCAGGGAATTATTATAGCGAACTAATATTGCAGATCAGATAGTTAACTTAGACCCAAAAGTTATTTTTTTTAAATTGTCAGTAACATAGGCCCTGAAAAAACAATACAATTGAAGTATTGCCTAAATCGTTGCTTAATTTAATTTAAGTAAAAAAAAATAACTGTTTTGGCTTTAAGGAGAGTTGCATCTCAGTCTCCGGATTAAACATACGGGCAATAGACTTCAAGCAGCATTATAAATAGGAATTCCTCTCAAATCCTAAA
>NW_025787348.1:0-14176 GCF_021130785.1 Homalodisca vitripennis
TATTTAACTCTTTTGACGGGGTATTTAAAGGAAACAATTTCTGATGAAAAAAATATGTGAAGTGGTTTACTTTATAAGCTTAACAAAAAGCACAAATTAGAATGATGGAGGAAGCAGTGCAATTTGAAGGAAATTGTTATTCTAGTAGAACTTACTGTGAATACCATAAAAAAAAAAACCATTCTGGGAAGATTTTTTCCATCACCAAAAATTTACCATTCATTCTCAATATCTTCAAAACAAATTAAAATGTATGGACGTGATAGTTTAAACTTAGGATTTCATTCTAGGCTCTAAGCTATATCTGCGTTGTTTTTCTGAATCACAAGTGATTGTATGCCGGTAAGATCTACAAAATCGATGTTGTTTTTTTATTTTATCTATGTTTTACCTAACTCAACTGGAGTACCATGCAGATGCTCTCGAATCAAGGCGGCGCCAGATATGCGTAATTCGGCAAGCACCGATTGTTTGACGTTACGGCGAACTAGTTGTTCTTTTTGATTATTTGCAGATTATCGAGCAGGACGTATACACACATGTGAGGTTTTCCGAGCACGTGTTCGTTCTGGGAATAGCAAATAATCGTCAACATGGATGTCGATGATGATGATGCTCTTCTTGCTTATCACGCTTTTCATAAATTTTAACTGGAGGATTTATGTACTGCGAAAAATGAAAAGGGAAAACCTAGAAGAAGGAGATTGGTGGGCGGTATCCGTAAATCGTAAAATAGAAGCCATCAATAATACGTTACAACAAATTTATAATAACATAAAACCAACATAAACAAATAATAAAATAAAAGCAAAACCGAAAAAAGCTCCAGTTAAAAGGGGAGTAAAATCAAATTAGAAAATAAAACAACAGATAAAAAACAATAGAGAAAATAAATCATCTAAAGAACAAAAATAAAAAATAAAAAAATACAAAAAACTACACTAAATAAAAACAGAGTAAAAAAAAAGTAGAAATTAACGGAGAAATAATAAAAGTGAGCGAAAAAACTCTTAAAAAAATAAAAAAAAAAAAGAACAAAAAAAGAAACTAGATAAAACAAAAAAAAAATTATATAAGAAAACAAAAAAGTATTTTATTTTTTTTTAAGTTTATTTTTTTATATTTTTAAGTACATTGTAAATAATAACTTGAATTTTGTTTGTTTATCCCTGGGGAAATGTTGGGACACTTCTCCATATATATAGTATATTGCAACTAAGAGTAAGCTATAATATATTGTAGAACAGCTTACCCCAATGTTTTGTATATTTAGTTAGGTATACTGTTTTTCAGCTAATACCGTTTAAATTAAAAAAAATACCCCCGTTCGCAATCTTACGTACTCCCCCACCCCCCCTCCCCCAAGCATATTTAATATTTTCACGATGACACCACACTCATACACACACATAGTATTTATACATGGTTTCTTATATATATATATATATATAGACACCATGTTATGATAACTTATATATATATATTGATATATATATTTATATATAAGTTATCATGATCTTGGGCTTAATTCTTACCATTGCCACCTACAGTAAATTAATTAACACTTTATTGCATGTTTCCTGAATTTTCAGGGTTAAAGCTGGTTTCACAAACTTATTAGCAGATTGTGTTAAAAAGAGCCTCTCTGGGACAGTTCCAAAAATCTTCTGTTAAAGAATGTCTAATGAAGAAATTTTAGTTCACTACTAGCAAAAGTAACAACCTTGTGATTGCTAAGAAGAAAGGATACAAAGTGGAGGAAAGCAATACCCACCGATTGATGATCGTTTTAGCCATAACCTTACGATTCCTAAGCAAACTAGCGAGATAGTTTTAAAAGCCTGACATTACTTGTTTAAAGTATTCACCCCAAATAATATCAGAGATAAATTCCAGAAAAGTATGCAGCCTCAATAATTGAAGTACTGAAGGATGTTATTTAAGGTTAAGCATAATATAAATTTTCTAAACTCATTTTATTCGTTCACGTTGTACAAGAACATTTACATCATTTAACGTTTTATTGTTATTAGGTTTAGCTCAATTTTAAAATCAATAGAAGTATATATTATTTAGTAACATATTAAGGTAACCAGATTATTTAAAATTTGGAAAAAAGTAGTTTTCTCATGCTCACAATCATTTGGAGGATGTTTCACTCATTTCTCAGCATCAGAAACATACTACAATCAGTTCCCAGCATGAGAGCATTGTAATTCGTTGGGAAATCACTTGGAAAAACTTGGTGTACAATGTTTTATTTAAAGTTTCATCAGGACATGGGGATGAACTTTACAGAAGCTGACGAGGGAAGGTGATGGTTGCATGAAGTAGGGTGTTGGGCCCGATGTTGCAGGGGTCCTTTCCACACATTCTTCATTTCAAAAAAGAACGTTGTCCAATCCGGTTTGGTGACATACATATTTCCCTTGTAGACTCGTCCATCGATTTTAATTTTGCCGCTAAAACTAATTCGGGGGGGGGGCCGTATATGCTCAACATAATGTGATTTTTCCTCTTTTTTGGTTGAAGTGATTGTAAAGTAGTAAAAACGCAGGCATTCATACCATCTTCTTGTTTTATTTTCTACAATTTCTTCAGCTGTTCTGGACTTTTTTCGTTGGTGGAGGTTTAAAAGGAAGATGAGGCATAGTTAGGGCGAATGTTGTGGCACAAGCAGGTAGGAACAATAGCTTGAAAAGAAAATCAATTACAATATAATGGGAATAAAAATATATATGGCAAAGCACAATTTTGTATGTCATGTTGTAAGTTACAACAAATAATTTAAAGACAAACTTCATTTAAGTATTCTTAATAACTCCAGTACTACAGACGGTGCAAAATTATGGGACTCCCACACGAATTACAGGTGATGGCATAGTCAATAGAAAAAAAAAACAACATTACCTTCGTTTCTTTGTTCAGGCTCTTCCCTGCTGGCAGATGGTACATTATCTTGGATAAATTTGGCAAAATCTATGTTCCTTTTCCGGCTTGGAATTTGCTCTTACATTTGGAGGTGGGAGCCACCTGAAATCACAAAATGTAGTAACTTTGTATAATGTAAAGTATTACAATGACACTAATTTTAAATAATCATTTTCAGGCTTCCTGCCTTACTGCGACTGGAGTTGGAGAATAATTAGTCCGGCATTTCGAGGTAGGAACTGTGGAATTTCCCCCACACTTGGCATTGGTACTATTGATTGGGAAAACACGTAAACAATTCAGTCACCAATCAACAAGTGGATCCGAAAATATCTTCAATTATAAGAAATACTTCAGTATTGTACTCATGGCGCTGGTTGACGCTGGAGTATTGTTTTATGTTCCGCTGATTTGTGGGCTGTCAAGGAAGACTGAGTGGATGGTGCAGCAAAATTTTTTAAATAAACACTGTTACTCACTACAACAAAATAAAAAAGTCAAGAGTTTGAATTTACCTACGATGAGCCGCTACCAGGGGGAGATCAAATAACTGATGCCAGTAGTGTATTTCTTGGTGATGATGCATTTGCATTTAACTTTAAGTAACGCGACATCATGAAGACCATTTTTTTTAAGGTAGCACATGAACAAGGTAGCAAACCCCGCATTTTTAATTACCGTCTATCACGGAGCACGAATGAATAGTAGAGAATACGTTCGGATAATTAATGGCTAGTGTTTTCCGCTGTTACTAAAAGGAAGCCAATGCTATCTTACAAACCTGACAAAAGTGGCAATTTAGTTACTATGACCTGTGTTAATTCTGGCATAATTTTTTAAGAAGAAGCAGGACATCACGGATCGATGTTCACACTCCAGCGGGAAACCTTTGATTCTGAAGATCAATGGTATGGTTAACAGGCGAGGGGTCGTTGGAGGGAAAGATTATCCGGCTGATATGAACATCCTATGTTAACCCTCTACAGTAAAGTGCCTAGGAAGCCAGGATTTGACCGCAGCAAAAGGAATACAGAGAAGATGTTTGCCTGAAATACTTTATGAATTTAACATATGGGAAAAATTCCCCTGGCAAAATACGACTACCAGTTAAATTAGCATGGTGTACCCTTGTACCATTGGATTCTTAATTAAATAAATATAAATATTTTACCTCTGAACTAAGTGTCTCTCTTGGCAGGTTCTTATCTTTGAGAAATCTTTCCATGATTTCATAAGCAAACCAATTTGGTTTGTATATATCATCAGATCCGGCTCCACTTTTACAGCTTTCCTTAACCTTTTTCAAACACGTTCTAAATGAAGCCATCAGAGAGTCTTTTTTCTTTTTCAATTCGGTGACAGAAAACTTGTTACCCATCTTGCTTTCGATTCTTTTCCATGCATCGTATATTTCATTTCTATTTTTGTGATTGGGATGAGAAGGGTTCCAAATAACTGGTTCATTCTCATAGTATTGTAAGAAATCCAACACCAACTCATTAGGCCACTCCATACCTTAAAATAAGAATAAAATTATTGTTTATGTTATTTTTCTTAAGTTCATAAAATGTTAATGAGTTAATGGGGAACCCCGGTCAATAACTGTATAGGACATGAAAACCCTTAAAATTGTAACTTTAATCATGACAAAATATTAAATATTAATATTTGTAGGAATTTTTAAAACATTTAAAGAATTCAGTTTATAATTCAGTAGCCTGGTCATTCACTAGTTTTCAGCCAAATAAGAACTACTTAACCTCAATTTAAGAAAATAAAATTCGTCTTACCCAATAGTCAATGAGGCTCTGATGACAAAATTGGAAACCGTGAACAGTTCTTATCTCCCAACCACAAAGCCGAATGTGTGGATGAAGCAAAGTTTGCCTTTTCCCAAATATTCGTCCACTTTGATGTGTGCAAAAGACCGACACTGAACGGGGAAACAACGAGCACTAATGTTTGCTGCTTGCCGAATAGACAAACAGACATCCACACTGCTCGCGATTCGGCGAGTCGCTGCTCGGTGCTTGACGAATGACGCATGTCTGGCGCCGCCTTCAGGGATAGTGAATTTGCGAAACATGATAGTAGTAATTTAACGTAACAAATCTCTAGCTTCCTTCATATCCATGATGGTCATAGGAAATACAACCACATATTCTTTCCACCTATTTTTTACTTATCATGGTCCGAGAACTCGATACATAAAACTTACTAGGCGATTATCGGGTACTTATGTACTCGAGGTAAGATGGTGAAACTTAAATACCTCCTTCCCATATAAACAGTAAACACAAGAGTAAACTAAATAAAGGAGGTTGTGACGTCCAAGAACTGGCTTCTTCGTATGTCCATATCTAACTTATTTGAATTGCAAGATATAACGAAGCGTCCTTAATGCCGTAAACACTTCTGATCAATCTCCACATGGTTACGACCACATATCCGTGCCCGTATCCACCTAAACTTGATGAATGATATGACCCACAAGATCATAGTTTACGTTTGTGGGCTCCAACAGAGCATTTATCCTAAAACTTTATTCAAAACGCAAAAATGTTTCATTGCTGCAAATAGACAAATGTAGACTACTATTGAAAGTGATGGCATCATTTCCGCATTCTACCATGTACGGCTGCCTCGTGCCAGATCGGTTCTATCTGACTTAAGGTCTATGCCTCATACTGAGGTGTTATCTGACATATTCAGCTTGAAAAGAATGGCCCTAGATCTTCTGATTTCAGTGGTAATTTATAGAAATCATCAATCAATCCACTTACAGCTTGATTCACTAAACGAAGAACCAAGTTACCTCCAATAGAGGGTCTTGTTTGGCATTCCTTATCTCAACAGCGGGATGTCATCAAACAGTCACCTTTGACTTTGGACTTTATTAGTAGATAAAATGACATGCATAGCGGGCGAACATACACCAAGAAAGTGGCGCTAACGTCGATTCTTTGTATTCTTTCTTTCTACCCAGACTGTGATGAAGCAAAAATTAGAGTACGGGAAAAATTAGTGGAAAGTGATGGTGGCACTCTTGCTGTGTTGCCCACACCAACCCGCATTCATTAATCGCAAATTAAACAATTCTTCTGTTCTAAAAGATTCCTTTATCAATCCTGCTACTGAGGCAAATATGATTTTGTTGTCAATTCAAAAATAAGCATCTCAATATTACTATTTTTAATATATGGTGTATTAATGAAATACATATTTTACATACAGGATAATATTCGAAGGAGCAGTTCTAGAGGAAATAAAAAGTAAAATGAAATTTTACAATAAAAAATAATGTAAGAATAGTAAATTTTATTAATAATCTCGGATGTGGCCTATTGAGACGAGTATTGAAGGATACTTTAAACAAAAAGGAAAAAGCACTATTTATAAAGATTATCAGATATTTGATTATTATTATATTTGTATATATCATTATATTTCATATATCTAGTAATAATAATCCATTAATAATTCTAATTAAACCTTTAATAAGGAAACGTAACACTATTTTATAATATAAAAGGAATTTTTTCTTCCACAATTTTAAATTATTTCAAAAGCGCTTTCGCCGGTTGTCATCATCAGTTAGTTATTGGTTACAGAAAAAAACATATCTATAAAATAGAAAAAACATTATAAAATAGAATATGATTTAAAACTAATTGTAAAAGACCAAAAACTAGTAAATTATTAAAGAATTATGTAGAAAAATATGGTTTGACATTCATAATTTTGGAATGAATTTCTTCTTTACTAATGGTACAAAAATGTCACTGAAATTTACGGAAGGTTGGGAAATACAATTATATTTTAAAACCTCATACATTTCAATTTTATTTCTTTTAGCCCAGGAAGATTCTTTAAATACTACAGTTGATGATTCAAAATTTAAATTTAGATTTTTCAGTGTTTTCTTTTTTATAAACTGTAAATATGTTCTTTTAGTCTCGTTTCCACAGGTCTTAATGTTTGGCCGATATAAGTCTTTAGCAGAAAAATGAAAAACTATTTTATAATTCATGTTGGTGTTAAAAGCAATAGTTTGAAAATATGACTGTAAGAAAATAACGGAAATCACATAGGAATTGAAATGTTTTGTACAGGTAAGAAATGTTTACATAGGAATGTATTGTTTAAATTGAGAAAATAATGCTTAAAAAAGAACAAAAAATATCTTACTTAGCTATGGGGAAAACAATGACTTTCGCAGCTGTATTGAAAAATATTCAATTACCTCAAGAGTGATAAAAAATCAAACTATATATTATTAAATAATTGGGAAACAAAACATTTGTATTATATTAATTGTTTATAAAAGCGTACTGCATGAAAAGCAAAACCACTGTACGTTGGAATGGACTCCAACGGCCAATGTTCACTCGTCAATACAAATTTCATTTCCTTTGATGGCTTGAATGTTCATTGAAGAATCTTGAAAAGTCGATTGGAAGGTAATTGATAGAGAAAGAATGTGTAATAACTCAGTTGTAAGGACTTAATGAATGGTATATCTAAAATGGGTAAAGGAAAAAGGATTCAATTAAATTATTAAAATACATCTTGAGGAAAAGAAAAGTATAAAAATAAATAGAGCAACAAAGAAATGAATGTATAAAAGTAAATGAATAGATGATTTAATGTAGGTGATTAGAAGGCAAAGACTAAGTATTTAGTTTTAGAAAATAAGTAGAATGAAATTGAGAAGTACTCTAGTTAGTTTGTAATGAAGGTTACCAAGGTCTGTAATAAATTTAATACCTTAACAACTGTCTAAAATCACACGTTTTTTTATATAATTGAAATTGCTAAAAATAAATGTAACCTACATAATGTCGCAATTCCAACAGGACGAATCAAATAAGCCGACCTTCAACAATATAATATAAAACTAAATATGATTCGTAAAAAATGAAGTGCCAGTTTGTTCTTGTTCTCTAGAAAATACCTCCAAATACCGTACCATTTCGAGTTCTCTTGCATTTAATACTACATACTGTATAAAGTCTTGTATCATTTAATCGAAACTGATATGGCCGTTTTAGTATTAGTTTGTGTTTAGATTGGGTTAGTTGTGGATGTGTGCTTTTGTGTTTTTTATTGAGTAGTTATTATTATTTTTGTAGTATGCATTATTTAGCAATAATAAAATCAAATTTAGTTTGGAAGTTATATCCGAGAAATGTTTGCAGCCATAACCAGATATACAAACTATTAAATCACAGCACTCATCAACTTAACGATACTGCATTAGAGATAATGTAATACTTTTGCAATAGTAAACAATTCCCTATACTAGAGAATTCTCCCTAGAACATGTTATATACAATATAATATGAGAGTTTAACACAAAACTTACCGTACTAACAGGCAGTTGCAAGCCTGAGCGCCACTACTTGCCAACACAACACACAAGCCGATGATTGTCATGGCGGCCCCGCACTGACTGACTGAACAGCTACTAACTAACTGTCCGCAGTGGCTCGTTATTACTGCTAATCAGCTCCATTACAAGTGAACAGACATGGCTGTGTTAGCTACGACACAACTAATCGCTTGTAACCATCAAACAACCATTAATAGCCTGTTTGGTGTTTGGTACATGGCCATGCTTAGGAATATGTGGTTAAACATGAGGCATGTAATTTAATTATAATACATCGACACAAATTAGCTGGGGACAATTTACTAACATCTAAACACTAAGTTCCATCCATACGTTGTCTAAAAAGAAAAGTTCACTCATTTACCTCGAATTGTATATGGTCCCCGAACAAATAAACTATGTATAAGAGCAATTTAAGTTTCACTGACCGTTGTAACAGAATATGTAATTAAATCATAATGTTTTCTTGATTGTATTGTTTACACTATATTGGTAAACAAGAAAAATAAAGTATTTGCATTGCGCTATATTGTTTTCAGGCTTATATTACAGAATGGAGTTTTATATACAGCACATGGTGACAACGAATTTGAACTCATCAATATTTCAAGATGAAATAGTAAAACCTTAAGAAGTATATGTGAAAAAATGATAATATTACTAATGAAGAAAATATTTCAGGTAAGAATGTTTCATCTATCCAACAACAGTAGTAATAAAAAGGTTTTTATCACGGATGGAGCCACCTAGGAGTTTTTCATTTATTGCAGTGGAATTATTGGCATGGAAACATAGATTTGTGGTATATAGATTAGCTTGGGGGCGTTCTGAGGAATATAGTTGTAAACAGATTCATTCCCTAGGTGATAAGCAGACAATATTTATAATTCTTTTCAAATAGAAAATTACAAGAAATTAAGTTACATAATATTTTTAAATATTCGTATGTTTGAAAAGTGTTTTATTCCTCACATAAATTTTATATTAGAAATGGCTGAATTATCGAACCCTGAAATATTGGTTGGTTAACAAATGAAACCTATTGAAGATTTTCAGGGAGCTGATATTACAGTAGTACCACGCTTGGTATTGTTTCTACGATGGTGGTATCTTTAGTATCTGAAATAAATGAAAAATGCTAGTAAGTTCTTAACTGAACACAATAATATTGTTAGCTGTTTAGGTGGAATACTCTATCCATACACCATAGAGCTAAAACAGGATGTGAAACCCTATGCAATAACACCTAGAAGAATATCTTTATATTTAATGGACAAAGTGAACTCAGATCTAGAAAACACGGTGAAACGGTGTCACGCTAATTATTCCCGTAGAACACGCTAATGAGTTCACTAATGGTGGTCATCTCCAAAGCTAGTGGTGTGCACATGTGTGTGGATTTAACTAAGTTGACTGAATGTTTGTAGGCCTTATCATCCTATTAAAAAAAAAAGAAAAAAAGAAAGAGAATTCTGTCATTTTAATGGCTGGAGAAAAATTTCATCAAACTCAATGTAAATGGCGGCTTTTGGCGAGTGGTGTTAAATTAAGACTCACACGATTTCTCAAACGTTCCTGACAATTTTTGGGAGATTTAATTTTCTTAAACTTACATTTTGAATAACATCGCCAATCAGACCAGAATATCGAGTAGGGGGGTTACTAATTGTCCCAGCGGTATTGAAAAAACTCGTCAATCGTGTAAAAGGCACTAGACACCAAAAGATGCTTTAAACGAGTCTTGAAAAGATTCAGGTTTTGATTTTTGATACATTCAGGAAGGTAATTGATTACTTTTGACACCCAACTTGAGATGGCAGCCGTTCGAAGGCTGTACTTCTATGTGGATGAATTATGTAGTTGTCCCTACCTCTAGTAACATATGAGTGAACATCCCTGCCTTGAGTCAAAGTGCACCTTGACCTGCAGTACAGGGTGACCTCCAAGATATTGAGGGAGGGTAAAGTGAATAATCTAAGCTCACCCTAAATGATGCTTCTCTACACGACTCTCTTGTTTTCAATTTCAAGATGGTTTCTGACAGCTCTTTTCTGAATCGAAAATAAACCCTTTATTTACCCTTTCCTGTTTGTATTTTAAGAGCAGCTACCCCCAAAGTATGATTCCGTACTCCAAGTGAAGGTATGGACCAAGCCAAAATAGGCTATTCTTAAGAGTTCCAAGGGAGCAGAATTGTGCTAGGTTACGCAAAGCATAAATGCCTGAGTTAACTCTAGAGCAAACGTTGGTCAATGTGACCGTTCCAAGTCAACTCCTTGTCAAGATAATAATTCCAAGGAACTTTGTGGAAGATGTTTCCTCAATGAGTTCGTTATCCACCATCACAGTGACTTTGTTTTGTTCATTGCGCTGCTGAAAACAAAATTTAATGACATTTGACTTTGAATTGTTTGATTGCAAGACCATTTCATTGAAATGTTGAATGCAAAGGTTTATATCAAGAACATGATTTGAATTCTAATTCAGCAGCTGATTTTGCCTTTATACAAATAGTCGTGTCGTCAGCGTACTGAATCACTTTACCATGCTGGATAGAAGATTTCAGTCCGTTGACATAGAGATTAAAAAGAACTGGGCCAAGAATTGATCCCTGGGGAGCACCTTGGGTTACTTGTTATTGTCTGACAGGACATTCCTCGATCTAGTGAACTCAGATCTAGAAAACACGGTGAAACGGTGTCACGCTAAATTATTCCCGTAGAACACGCTAATGAGTTCACTAATGGTGGTCATCTCCAAAGCTAATGGTGTGCACATGTGTGTGGATTTAACTAAGTTGACTGAATGTTTGTAGGGCCTTATCATCCTATTAAAAAAAAAAGAAAAAAAAGAAAGAGAATTCTGTCATTTTAATGGCTGGAGAAAAATTTCATCAAACTCAATGTAAATGGCGGGCTTTTGGCGAGTGGTGTTAAATTAAGGACTCACACGATTTCTCAACGTTCCTGACAATTTTTGGGAGATTTAATTTTCTTAAACTTACATTTTGAATAACATTCGCCATCAGACCAGAATATCGAGTAGGGGGGTTACTAATTGTCCCAGCGGTATTGAAAAAACTCGTCAATCGTGTAAAAGGCACTAGACACCAAAAGATGCTTTAAACGAGTCTTGAAAAGATTTCAGGTTTTGATTTTTGATACATTCAGGAAGGTAATTGATTACTTTGACCACCAACTTGAGATGGCAGCCGTTCGAAGGCTGTACTTCTATGTGGATGAATTATGTAGTTGTCCCTACCTCTAGTAACATATGAGTGAACATCCCTGCCTTGAGTCAAAGTGCACCTTGACCTGCAGTACAGGGTGACCTCCAAGATATTGAGGGAGGGTAAAGTGAATAATCTAAGCTCCCTAAATGCTTCTCTACACGACTCTCTTGTTTTCAATTTCAAGATGGTTCTGACAGCTCTTTTCTGAAGTCGAAATACCCTTTCCTGTTTGTATTTAGAGCAGCTACCCCAAAGTATGATTCCGTACTCCAAGTGAGTATGGACCAAGCCAAAATAGGCTATTTCTTAAGAGTTCAAGGGAGCAGAATTGTGCTAGGTTACGCAAAGCATAAATGCCTGAGTTAACTCTAGAGCAAACGTTGTCAATGTGACCGTTTCCAAGTCAACTCCTTGTCAAGATATATTCCAAGGAACTTTGTGAAGATGTTTCCTCAATGAGTTCGTTATCCACCATCACAGTGACTTTGTTTTGTTTCATTGCGCTGCTGAAAACAAAATTTAATGACATTTGACTTTGAATTGTTTGATTGCAAGACCATTTCATTGAAATGTTGAATGCAAAGGTTTTATATCAAGACATGATTTGAATTCTAATTCAGCAGCTGATTTGCCTTTATACAAATAGTCGTGTCGTCAGCGTACTGAATCACTTTACCATGCTGGATAGAAGATTTCAGTCCGTTGACATAGAGATTAAAAAGAACTGGGCCAAGAATTGATCCCTGGGGAGCACCTTGGGTTACTTGTATAATTTGGATCCTGGACAGCGACATCTCTCGATCTAGTGAACTCCCCAAATGAAAAAGATTCCCCCCTAGAAAAACACGGTGTGTTGAAACGGTTTTTTTGTCACGGCTTAATTTATTATCCCGTAGAACACGCTAATGAGTTCACTAATGGATGGTACATCTCCAAAAGCTAATGGTGTGCGGCACGAATGTGTGCGGTGGGATTTTAACTAAGTTGACTGCGAATTGTTTGCTTCTAGGCCTTATCATCCTATTCAAAAAAAAAAATAAAGAAAAAATAAGAATAGATGAATTCTGTGTCAATATTTAATGGCTGGGGAGGACAAAAATTTCATTCAAACTCCAATTGTAAATGGCCGGCTTTATTGGGCGAGGTGGTGTTTAATTAATGACTCACCAATGCCGATTTCTCAACGTTCCCTGAACAATTTTTGGGAGATTTAAATTTTCTCTTAAATCTCTACATTTATGTCAATAACATCGCCATCAGGACCAGAATTTTATCGAGAGTATGGTGGGTTACTAATTGTCCCAGCGGTATTGAAAAAAACTCACGTCAATCGTGGTATAATAAGGCAAACCTCTACTGACAACCAAAAGATGTGCCTTTAAACGAGTCTTGACACAAAAACAGATTCAGGTTTATGATTTTTTGATACATTCAGGAGAGGTCAGTTATTGATTACTTTGACACACACGAACTCTGAGATGGCCAGCCGTTCCGAGAAGGCTTGTACTTTCATATGTGGATGGAATTTATGTAGTTTGAGTCCCCTACCTCTAGTAACATATGAGAGTGAAACATTCCCTGCCTTGAGTCTAAAGTTGCACACCTTGACCTCTGCAGTACAGCGTATTGGACCTCCAAGATATTGAGAGGATGGGTATAAGTGGAATAATCTAAGCTCCCTTAATGCTCTCTCTACACGAACTCTCTTGTTTTCAAATCTTCAAGATGGTTCTGACAGCTCTTTTCTGAAGTCGAAATACCCTTTCCTGTTTGTATTTAGAGCAGCTACCCCAAAGTATGATTCCAGTACTCCAAGTGAGTATGGAACCAAGGGCCAAAATAGGACTATTCTTAAGAGTTTCAAGGGAGCAGAATTGTGCTAGGTTACGCACAAGCATAAATGGCCCTGAGTTTAAACTCTAGAGCAAACGTTTGTTCAATGTGTCAGTTACCAAGTCTAAATACCTTGTCAAGATATATTCCAAGGAACTTTGTGGAAGATGTTTCCTCAATGAGTTCGTTATCCACCTCATCACAGTGACTTTGTTATGTTCCATTGCGCTGCCTGAAAAAAAAATTTAATGACATTTGACTTGAAATTGTTTGTTTGCAAGACCATTTTCATTGAAATGTTGATTGCAAAAGGTTGTTATATCAAGACATTTTTGAATTCTAATTCAGCAGCTGATTTTGCCTTTATACAAATAGTCGTGTCGTCAGCGTACTGAATCACTTTACCATGCTGGATAGAAGATTTCAGTCCGTTGACATAGAGATTAAAAAGAACTGGGCCAAGAATTGATCCCTGGGGAGCACCTTGGGTTACTTGTTATTGTCTGACAGGACATTCTCGATCTAGTGAACTCAGATCTAGAAAAACACGGTGAAACGGTGTCACGCTAATTATTCCCGTAGAACACGCTAATGAGTTCACTAATGGTGGTCATCTCCAAAGCTAATGGTGTGCACATGTGTGTGGATTTAACTAAGTTGACTGAATGTTTGTAGGCCTTATCATCCTATTAAAAAAAAAGAAAAAAAGAAAGAGAATTCTGTCATTTTAATGGCTGGAGAAAAATTTCATCAAACTCAATGTAAATGGCGGCTTTTGGCGAGTGGTG
>NW_025787349.1:0-2487 GCF_021130785.1 Homalodisca vitripennis
GGGCTGGCTGGGGGGGTTTTTGGGGTGGGGGGGCTGGGGGGGGGGGGAGGCTGGGGCGCTGCTGGGCTGGGGGGGGGGGGTGCTGGGGGGGGCGCTGAGGAGCTGGGCTCGGGGGGGGGGGCGGGGGCTGTGGGGGGGCGGGGGCGCTGGGGGCTGGGTGGTGGCGCTTGGGGGGGGGAGGGGGGGGGGGGTGGGGGGGGGGGGGGGGCTGGAGGGGGATTGCGGGGGGGGGTGGGGGGGGGGGCTTTTGGCCTAGGGGGGGGGGGGGGGCGTGGGGGCTTGGGGGGCTGAGGGGTTTGGCGGAGGGGTGGCTGGGGCTGGGCTGCTGGGGCTGGGGGGGCGGGCTTTTTGGGGGGGAGGGTGGGGGCTGGGGGGGGGCGGGTCTGGCCCTGCTCTGAGGGGGCCGGGGGGCGGGGGGGGGGGGGGTTCAGGGGGCTGTGGGGCTTTTTGGGCTGCTGGGTGGGGGGGCTGGGGGGGGCTGGCTGTGGGGGGTGGGGGATGCTTGAGGGGGCGTTGGGGTGTGAGGGGCTGGCTGGAGGCTGGCTGGGGGGGGCGCTGCTGGGGGGGGCCTGCCGGGGCTGGGCTTGGGGGGCTTGGGCTGGGTCCCGGCGGCTGGGGGGAAGGGGGGCTGGGGGGGGGGGGAGCTGGGGGTGGTGTATTGGGGGGGGCTGGGGGGGGGGGGGGGGGGGGCTGCTGGGGGGGGGGTGGCTTTTTATAGCAGGGGGGCTGGGCTGGGGGGGCTGGGTGGCTGGGGGGGGAGTCTAGGGTGGGGGGGGGGGGCGTCTGGGTGGTGGGGATTGTGGAGGGGGGGGGGGTCGCATGCTGTGGGCGGGGCTGGGCTGGGGGGGCTGGCGGGGGGCTGGCTGGGGGGGGTGGGGGGGGGCTGGGGGGGGGTGCGGGTGGCTAGCTTAGGGGGGGGGCTGCGGGGCTGGGGGCTATTGGAGGGTGGGGGGGCGGGGGCGGGGGGCTGTGGGATGAGGGCTATTGGGCTTGGGGGCTGAGGGGGCTGGGGGAGGCTTTGGGGGGGGCTGGGGGGGGGTGGGGGGAGGGGGGGAGGAGGGCGGGCTGTGGCCGGGGGTGGGGGTGGGGTGTGGGTGGGGCTGCGGAGGGGGCTGCTACGGGGGGGCGCGCTTGGGGGGGGGGGGGGGGGGGGGGGGGGGTGGGGTTGCAGGTGGGGGCCACTTCTTGGCTTGGGAGGGGATAGTTGGGGGGGCGGGGGGGGGGCGTGGCCGGGTGTGGGGGGGGCTGGGGGCTGGTGGGGGCGGGGGGGGGGGGGGCTTGGGGGGGCTGCGAGGGGGGGGGGATGCGGCGGTGCGGGGTGGCTTGGGGGGGTCCTGGGGTGGGGGGCTGGGGTCTTCCCTGGGGTGGTCTGGGGGGGGGGGGGGCGGGGGATGGGGCGGGGGGGGGGATGGGTGAGCTTCGCGCGAGAGGTGGGATTCTGGGCGGTGGGGAGGTGCTGATGGGGGGGGGGCTGTGTGGGTGTAAATTGGAGGGGGAACCATGGGGTGGGCGGGGACTTTGGCAGGGGGGTGGCTATTTGAGAAATCTGGGGGGCTGGAACCACCGGGGCTAGGGCGGCTGGGGGGGCGGGCTGGGGCTAGGGGGGCTGGGGTGGGCATGGGCTGGGGGAGGGGGGCGCGGCGGGGGGCTGGGGGGCCTAGCACTGGGGGGGGGGGGCTGGGTGGGAGGGGGGGGGGGGGTGGAATGCTCTGTGGGGCTGGGGGGGGGGGAGAGGCTGGGTGGGTGGGGGGTTTTGGGGTGGGGGTGGGCTGGGGGGGTCGCTGGAGGGGGCGTCTGGGCCTGGGGGGGGGGGGGGGGCGTGCCCGTGGGGGCTGCGCTGCGGGCTTATGGGGCTGCCTTGGGGGCTGCTGGGGAAAAACCTGAGGGCTTGGGGCCTGGCGTGGCCTGGGGCTGGGGGCGGGGGCTTGGGGGCTGGCCTGACTTCTGGGGGCTGGGGGGGGGGGGACTGGGGGGACAGGGGGAGGTGGGTGGGGGGCTGGTGTGCTGGAGGGGGTCCTCAATTGGGGGTGGGGAGGCTGGGGGGGGGCCTGGGTTTGGGCTGGGGGGGCTGTGGGAGGGAGGGGCATAGCGGGGGGCAGTTGTGGGGGCTGCGCTGGGCGCGCGGCTCGTGCCTTGCCCTGGGGCTGGGGGTGTGGCGGGGGCTGGGCTGCTGGGGGGGGCCCACCCCCCCCCTGGGGGGGCTGGTGCTCGAGGGGGGGGGGGTCTGGGGCCTGGGGGGGGCTGGTTGATGGGGGGGGAACTTGGGCACTGGGGGCGGGCGCGGCTCGGGAGCTGGGGGGGGGGGCATGGGGGGGGGGGGGCTGCCCTGGGGGGGGACGGGGGGGGGTCTGGGGGGGGGCGCTGGGATGGGCTCGGGGGGGGGGGGGGGGGTTGAGCTGGGGGCTAGGGGGGGCCCCTTTTTTTTGGGGGGGGTGCTGGGGCCTGGCGGGCTGAGGGGGGGGGGGCGCTGGGGGCCTGGGGGGGGGG
>NW_025787350.1:0-14773 GCF_021130785.1 Homalodisca vitripennis
ATTATCAATGTTTTAAAATGCATTGCAAGGTGATTATTAATGTTCGTTTCGTCATAGTAGACTTTTAACACTCTATTTCAGTTCACCAAACATTAACTTTAATTTCGTGTTATACTTGTTGTAACCCGTTATCTTGATAATTAATTTACGATAGAAAGTAAATATTGAAATTTCATAATTATGTAATTTCAAATGGCTGGAAATTTTATAATTAATTCAAAATTCCCACTCTACAGTTTTGTATTGTATTTTACCTTCAGACCTTTTTTTAAACCTCGATACATACAGCATTTTTACTGTCTCTTCTTGTTGTTGTGTCCCGATAGTTAGCGGAGAAACTAAGACTTCACCGGAAGTCTCCTCAATCGCAAACAGGATCGGTCTCGGAAAGCGACCCGCCGCCCCGCCCCCCTTCCCAAAGCTCGGAGCCAAAGCATAGAAAAAAACACAATCACCATGCCACATTAGTGGGAAGAGAGACAAAGAGAGACAAAATTTTCCAGTACTACATGATTTTAAGTTAATAAGGATGTTGGCAAAACAATTTTTACTACAAAAATACAATTAAATATAAAATCCCACTTAGCCTATAACGAAGTAAATTAAATATTTAAACTGCAAGCACCACGGGTTTGCACCGAGTAACACAAGTTCCTTCTTTACAACAAACTAAATAACAAAAAATTCAATTAGATATTCCAATGCTATTCGTATAATTACTTAATACAATAGAAATGTGACATACAATAACATAATAAATAGAAATTCTGACATATAGATAACATATATATTAAAAAATAGTGGTAAAATTTGACATATAATATAATAACATAGTTTCAGGTACGGCAGGCATGTAAGGTAAATATAAATTTTGAACTGTTTAATTTATTATGAACTGAGGGGAGGAAAAAGGTTGTAGAATTTCTAGGCCCACTATTTTTTAATAAAGTAATTTTTGTTTCAAGTGTTGTAGCTAACCAAAAATAATACAAAAAAAATATTTAAAGCCGATTTTCGAAAGGAAGGCGGGCGGCTTAGTTGCCATCCACGATTCCGAAAATTAAAGATGAAATCCTCTCCCTACAAGATCATGTTCACTTAAACTAAATAAATACTAAGGTTAATTATTTCACACTTGGCCCTCCTCCAGATATAAATATCTAGGCCAAAGCGCTACCAAAAAACCCAAGTTCCTCTCAAGTCCAGTAAAAGAAAAAGAAGGAAGAAAAAAAAAATCATTTTAGCTCCAACCTTGCTCAAGATGAATTGAAGCACAGACAGTCCAGGTGTGGATATGACTGGTACAGTTACAGCGCTGGCAGGGGCAGTCGGGTAATTTATTCAATTTTAGGTTTTTACCATGGTGCTGTTCCCCATTGGGTAGTACTCTAGACTCCCCGCACCACCAGTTCAAGTTGTTGAACGGCACCCACGGGGGGACCCTGCCGAAAGTCGGAGGAGAGAAAACTAGCCAGCCATATGGGCATCAGGACGAGCATGGTTTAAACAGTAGCACGAGAATTCCACGTGTCCGCCACGCTCATCTGCCGAGAAACGTTTAGTCCGACCGCTATCCTGATCAGTAGCCGCTGCCGGTAATCAGCTTGTATGATCGGTAATCAGTCAAGGGTCCCCTAAGTTATGTTTGTGCATTTAGAAAGAGTTTGTCTCTCGATATTGTAGGAGTCTCATTGTTCAGATATCAGAGATGTCTGCTTTCCTCGTAGAGATCAGTAGAATAACTAGAGATTGAGATGTGCGCTGTAAGAAATACCCACCTGACACTCGACCAATGCAGTTCACATTCCATAGCGGCAGAAACTAGTGAATACTATCAATAGTGAAGGGTCATATAAATCCGTGACCCAAGCCCTCACATCACACCCACACACCCCCCCCACAGACCTCCCCTGATACAAAAGTTGCCTCGCGACCGGATCCGCGTGGAAAAATAATAGACACAACTTATCCCCACAAACTGAGCTCCCCCCGGCTCATTGTTTTGAATAGTAACGACTTCCAACTCTCAATCCACCCCCATTCAAAAACAACTCCCAAATGAAAAAGGCCTGAGCCTCATCTATCACAGATTCGTAACAATTTACTTCTTTGATGATAACTTTGAACACTAAATTTGACCTCAGATAGCACATATACTGTGTGAGATATAATCAGAACCCCACCCTCTCCTTTTCTCCTTCCACCAACCTATATCCGAAATACTTACGCCACGCGATATCTCGCCCATTACATCTCCACCTCCTATACTCGTGAATCGAGCCGCGTTGTAATAACTATAAAACTTATAATTTAAAAATATTGAGTATCTAAAACTACTTTTAAATTTTGTTTAAATATAATTATAAACAATTTCAACAAAAAATATTAAAACACATAAAAAAACTATAAAATTGACTCAAAATTGTCAAACAAAAGTTAACATTTCAGAAGGTTAACATAACAAATTCCAAGAGTTAAAAATACCTCAAAAGGTTTACTCTGAAAGGTCTCCTGAAACACAAACCTATCCGATCACACATACCGTTCCGATAAATTGGACAACACAACTAATCAGGCGAAACTTTAATACGCCCCTTAAACATTCTTTCGCACTCCTGATTGAAACATGACCAAAACCTAAAGATTAGAGTCGGTACCTGAATTATTTTAATTGAGGTCTACCAGCGTGTCTTAAATATTAAATTACTTTGAATTCTTACAGTTTAAAATTATAAAACGAAAACACTGAAGGATAATTGATTTACATTTAAGGATGTTATTGTCAATAAGATAATATACCAACCCGGACATTAACCGTGAAATGGTGTGTAAGCGTAAGTTCCTTGTTATTCCACCCACATGAGTTAATTTGTTAATGTCAGGTATAACATCTAAATCTGTGTTACAACATGTTTCAATAGTAAATTTTATTTTGTTCAATATTTTAAACAACAATTCTCTTATAAGGAAAATATTAACAAGAATTTATTCAAACTAAGAGGATTCTTCTGGAAATTCAGAATCCTGTTCCAAAAGTATACAAAGGTATTTTGTTTCAAACCAAAAACTCATAACGCAGAGAAGTGGAGCCATTGTTTGACTCTCATAAATCCCAAAATCTATCACATTTTACATGTGTATTAGACCTTTTGAAGAGCTTTAAATGCCTTGATATCATTGAATACATCCTTTCTGTTCACGTTTAATTTGTCCTTTATTAGTATTGCCCAATTTTAAAAATGTAGATGTCCAAGCAACAACCAAAAACTAGTACCACTATACTAAACTACAGACCAATAAGTCCTCTATGCTAGGATTATTTATAGAAAAGTAAATTTACAATCTCCAGCGTAATAGATTATTTCCATCACCGTTTGTTATTTTCTTATTGGATTGGAGCGTTGGCCAAAAGCCTATTTCTCGACAGGGGCTGGGAATCTTTCATTTCTGCCATGCCTATGTCTGCCTTTCCACAAAAGTATTTAGAAAATTAATGACACTATCAGGCTTGAAACGTTTGCAACGATGCTTGTCATTTACTGTATAAGAGAACGTCACGATTTCTGATTTATTATTGGCATGTTACTTCTCATAGAATTTGTGCTGAGTGCGTCCAGGCTAAGATATTTTTAAAATTAGATCCGGTAATGTTACCAAAGAGGAAATTTACAGAATAACCAAAATGGTAGGGGCAGGCGAAGTGTCAATCAGATTGCTAAAGTGGTCATATATGATATTAGGTGGAATTGTTGGCTAGACTTTCATTATTAAATCGAGTCCTTCATACTTCGTTGCAATCGGTTTATTTGATATACTTTAGACAAGAGTTTTCCGATGATGGTTGTACTGTATATAGACAACCTTAACATGTCAAACCGAACGAACACTCGCCTCTTATCTAATATTGATGTCAGAACTCTTATATTCTAAAGATAGGGTTTTGGGATCCCGAAATATGAATATGTACTGAACGTCGTTAATTACAATATACAATTATAAAGGTATACTCCATATTGTATATTTACGAAAGCTCTTAATGTAATATATACTAATAAACCTTCTTAGATATTTAATTCCCATATTTTAAACGAGCGTAATAACGTCATTAAATTAAGAAGATGTAACGATCCGGCTGCAAAGTTCAAGAGGACCACTTAACAGTCAACAAAGATTATTATTATTGTTATACAACATTTATTTTGTTTGATAATGTTAATAGTCATATAAGAGGTGCTCAATGTTATTGAAACTCTACATTTGTACGTTATTTGTTTTCCTATTTTGTTTTATTTAAAAAAGAGTTTTTCGAAAATTGAAACAAAACTCTATTAAACGTAATCATTTCCAAAATATAACTCAATATCGCCGGCACAAAGAAGAGCAAGACCATTTACAATCAATACCCTAGTTGTGACCCATATTATATTATTTAGTTGTGACATTAAACTGCAAATACTTTAGTATCAGATATTACTTTGTAAGCACTAAAGATAACCAGTTATTTTCAAGTAACCCGAAGAAATACAGGGTGTAGGTGTATTCGTTTTCATCTTGGTATGTCATTTAAACGCAGTAATATCTAATTTTTATATATATCTATGCAATTTAAAAAGTACTAAACGGAAAATAAAATAAACTGAAGTTTTAATTCTTGCTATATAAATTCACATTTAATATATCAGGGTATGTAAGAATACTAAGAAATAAACTTACTCGACTTGAAGATAAATTTAATTTTAGTTGTGTCTTAATGCACGCGACGGGTCAGCTTTCTCAGAAGCTATAATTGTTATAGTGACATTTCAAATCTAATATTTAAGCCTCAATTGGAATCCAGATTGCTGATATTATTGAGTGGCTGCATGTATCTCGACTAACAACTTAGATTGATATCATTGCCTTCTATAGACAGTCAGTTGTTTTCAGAATGTATAAATTTCCAGCAACAGTAAAGAGAACGAAGGATAAAAAATGCCAAATAATGAAATGAATGATGGAATGGTTGTAGACAGCCACAGTATTGACTTTCCTTGTTTGACTGACCTTAAGGTTACGAGGTAACGCCATTCTCATGAACGTTCTATGTGTAGACTTAATAAGTAACTTGTCTCTTAATTAATCTATTACGATGGAAATTCACCAAAGGTAATTCATTCTTCAAGACATACTAAAATGGATCCATAAATTGATCAATTCATCAGATCACGAATTACCCAGTAACCGACTGTTCATTTAGATTAATGGACACAAACAGTGGATCTCATCAGTCCTCATTGTGAGGCTGCGATCTAAGCTGATTGTCTGTTGGTTATTTTTAAAACCATGTTATTGTAATTAATAATCTGGAATATTACTATAGAGACATCAGTTTGAATAATATATCAAGTTTTAACGCAAATTATTAATTATTTTAACTAGCTCACCGTTAAAGCTGATCTTCTATTAGAGTAGCGTATTATAATTTTTAGATCTTTTAATTTACTTCCAGACTCCTGATACCACTGTATACACAAGCTTTTCAATCTCTGTTGCCTATAATAACCCATTTATTTGGTTTAGTGTAGAATTTATCGATACTAATATCCTAAACAGTATCGTATGTATCTGGTGCAAAACGGACCCACTGCCCATTCGATGGGGCTTTCTGTCAAAAAAGATTGCACTAGGTGTCCGGTGCTTAGGTTTATGGTTCCATTTGAAATAGTCATGGGTTTACTGTGCTCGTTTCTATTCTCAAATAGTAGTTATAGAGAGAATGTTGAGGCAGGTAGTCCCTCTGTTTCCGTATAAAAATAAACAGTGAATCTAAAAATACACTATTAAATCAATATTTACTACTATTCGGTGTCTCATATTTTCATTATATTTTAAAATTAATTATTTTGAAATTATTTTACCGAATTTAGGAGTGTAAGTAACCTGCAACTGGCTTGCGTGTGTGTTTTCTACTTATGTAAAAATAACGCTAAACAATTATACATTTTTAAACTCAGTGAGCAATAATTACCGTAGGTCTAGATGTTTCCAAGACAATAGATAAAACTATGCAAAAATACTGTGTTTTTTGATATAATTAAAAGTATTTCATGTAAAAGGCAATTTCTTAACGCAAGCAAATTTCTATATTTTAAGATAAACATTCTTGTTAAAGTTGTTGTTTTTCTATAAGTTGAATTTTATTGTTTAAGACTTAGTACAGATAAAGTTAGACCTTGCATCTTAATGATTCAACAAATTTTTGAAGAGAACACGAGTCAAGGGTAAATTGATAAAGCGTATTTACGTAGCTATTGGAAGGTTATTAGATTCTTCTAATTAATTCTGCTTAGTTACATTCGAGTTTATTATTTTTTAAATGGAACAGATTGTTGTTAGTTACAATGTCTGTAGGGTAAGTATTACATTCTATCTCGTAATTGAAATTGTTGCTAAGGTTTTGTTTTAAAAACAAGTAATCCCAATTTCAAAACTATGCACTCCTTAGGTCTAAGCGTTTTCAATTACCAATCCTGGGACAAAAGCCACACATGAACACACACACAATATTAATAAATGCGAAAGTTTGAGAATATTTGGATGTTTTGGAGGTTTGTCCTGGAATCCACGCTTAAACTGCTATACGGATTGTCCTAAAATTATGGAACAGGTATAGCTTTTGGTCTGAATTAACACTTAGAGTGCTTTTTTTACCACCCATAACATATTCATTTCACCAAATAAAGTCGAATTCAAATTGGATGAAAAAATAGTTTGTTTACATTTTGTTGGAATTGTTATTTACAGCTGAGTGTACCAAATTATTTGTTAGAAATTTATAGAATAAAGGAACCTGTTTTTTATACTGTGATTTATAAATTGAAAAGACTGATTGTGTGTCATTTCCTGAGACTGATTCAGTTCCTGTTTGTAACTAAGTATTCCAATATCGTAACTGTCAAGCTGTGACTTAGTAAATGAAAATATTATTTTATATTGTTAATTTTATAAGAAAGATACATTATATAAAAACTTAAAAGTGTTAATTATAATATGTTTAACCTGAAATTCTTACAGATTTAGTGTTATATCTTGAGTTATTTTAAAAACATTATGAACTGAGTCGTTTAGGATACAAACGATACCTATTAGAGATGATTTATAAAATATTATGATAAAACGTAAAAAATAATATTTAAAATATAAAATTTTGCTTTAATTAAGTATGAAACTAAACTTATATAACCGATTGATTTAAAACACGACCAATACCTCAGTTTGTCTTTGACCACCTGCGATAAAGTGCTCGAAATTTCAGGTTTAATATATAAAATATAACGAGTGTAAATCCGTTTACAGTAGTTCTCTTTCTATATTATCAAAATAGGTAATTTATGTTGTAGTTAAGTTTTAAGGACCTTTCTTTAGCAATCCATTTTGCAGACACCCCTTCCTCTAAGTATTTTTTTCATTGCTGTTACCATTGTTAATATAAGTAGGCATTTGACAACTAGCTACAAATATTTTTAACAAGGATTTAAAATATATTAAATATATTTTAAACTTTTTAACTGACTTCGTAATTTTATATAAAACATTTAGGCTATGCCCCCTTTCTTTTTTTCATATAGGTAGAAAGCCGCGAGAAAAAAACTAGTATATATTATATATACTAGTATATATATATATATATGTTAGTAATAAAAAATACCAAAGCTGATTTGTTCAGCACTTCCTTCTTAAGTCTTCAACGTTTATCGTATTCAGTACTTATCGAATTGAGACCTGGTTTCGAATTTGAGATCAACCTTTACAATCACTATTTTAAGACGTTTATCAATGTTGGTTAATATATATACTGTAAAAATTCATACGTATTCCCATATAAAGATGCTATCTTGAAACTATGTTGTCCTTTCCAAATTTGGTCCCTGCTTTATTTGGATAAGCAAGATAGTAGAAAGGCCATTTATGTTACACAACCAGATGTTATAAACTTTATTATTATTATTATAGAGTCGATATCTATCATTTCCATTTATTTTAACTTGCCTCACATTTGAATAAAAAAAAACTTCTGATAGTTCCTAATACTATGGTTAAAAAAGAGTTTCCAAAGTTGCCAACGGATTTATATGAAAACAGTACAACGCATTCAGCGGTAAGGAAACTTTGAGATTTAATCAAATCAGAATTGTCAATTAGAAGCATTACTTACCGTCATTGAACTCAAGTTTTGCTTACATAGATATGAAACTCCATTCAAAGCTTCAATTATACAGGTCCAATTTGTTTCGTGACATCGTTTGGACATGCAAACAGATATGAATGAATCCTTTCTCGGCCCCAGGAATGATAGGCTACGGTGACGCGCATTTAATTACGCACTTAGAACATACATCTAAGTTTCTGAAGCGTAACTACTAGGCATTGTTGTATAATATTCTTCTTTTGTGCAATAGCTGTGTTTCTGCATTGTAATCCTGGTAACCGGACTTGGATTTGAATAATTAAACAACAGACGTGTTTTTATAAATTATTATCGGAGCTGATCCATGCGCTAATATTTTACTTCCGCATGTTGGTATACATAGGACTTTATTTAAAATGTAACTAAACGTACCACGAAGAAAATAAAAAAAATCACAATATTGAATCCAATTTTGTGAAAATCATATTTTAATAGGACCAAACGGTAGATTATTTTGATACAGAATTATTTTCTACATAGGTCGATTACTGCTGTAGTTTAGTTTTAATTCACATTTACATTTAACATTACTCCTCCGTATTGTGATAAATATACCAGACTCAATCAAGTTGCTAAGTTTTAAATCTACTGTCTACTCCATTATGTTCAAGTATTCATCTATAACATAAAAAAATGGATAATATTTTAATATTGCAATGTAATTCTAAACGCATTTTGATAAGCAGTCATCTTGAGCAAATAAAATTTCAAAACTCAGAGTTTGTTGACTTTAGATTGTTAGAATTCTTCATATCACCTTATATTGATACCATACAGGACATCTTTACTACTGGTTCGACTAAAATCTCGTATTTGCATCCTTACAAATAGTTACTTCTTTTATTCCAGATACTTTTAAAATACGATTAAAGGGTCCATTAGTTGACTAATAAAATAATTAAAATACTGGTTTTCATTTATCTTGATTTTATTTGTTCTGCTTTACCAAAACCTGCAAGTGAGATTTGTAGATATGTATGAAGCACGTGTGTCTAGCAAGCATTTTTAATTAATGTAAGTTGTAAACTCCCTTCACTGCAGGTGCGCCGCACTGGTTAGTTTATCAATGCCGAAACTTTGTCCGATGTGGAATTACAATTCTGTTAATTTACTACGTGGCTGTGGCAAATTCGTTGAAAACAGCAAAAATCTGACCATTCTCCATGTTATGAACTTTAATGAATTTATTTCAATATCTGAAAACAGCCGGCACGAGCTACTTAGTCTCTGAGTGAAAATAAGGCTGTTCTATTTACTAGCTGGCTCACCAGAATTTTCTTTCCAGTAAATATAAATTAAATTCTCTATATATAACCTAAATTACATTCTCAATTCTCAATATTTCATTATTGCAACCACAACCTTCAACATTGTAATTTTGACTTATTATATTTGAATCAAATTTATTATACTTAGCGATCAAAAATAAAGTTTAAAGGAAATATTCACTAATTATTGTAACAAAACCGGAGTATATATTTATTTCTTTAGCTGAAGCATTATAGAATCCAGTGGTCTAGTCTATAAAGTTGTATGAATAAAAATTAAACAAAATTTAACAAAATCCACTTTTTATATCATAATTCGGTCGTAATACTGTAATAAATTATAATTATGGCAGCTGAATTAAGGCTGTCTGAAATACTTTAAATCGAAACAGATAATATGATGGTATCGTGGGCAAATGTGGTATGAAGAAAGCGGGTATGAAATATCACCTGCCCTACAGCCAGTGAATATTGTAATCTTTATGACATTTCGGTTGGAAAATTTAACATTTGTCTTTTGTCATTGCACAGTTTAAAAGGGATGAAGTTCTCTACAAACATTATTAGAAATTTAAGTTTCAAATAAAAGCTGGAGGAATTTAACTGGGTAGTGTCCTCTAGCTCTACTACTTAATCGATAGATTAGTGTTTCACACTCTCAGTAGGGTGTCCGCTCCAACTAAAGAATGTACATTAATGTACTTTGCAGAGTCGCTTTTAGGAATAAAGATCGTTAGTTTACCTAAGCCAAGATATTTCCTGAAAACTAAAATTGTGTACTTCCGGGTAATTCGTTTATGTCTTTAAAGTTTTAATCAACCTGGGAAAGGGTTTCCGGATTATTTACTGTTTAATCCTATCACTCCTGTGACTTCACGTCATTAAGTTTGCAAATTCATCTGCTATTAGGGCGCTGTTTAATGTGTATTCTAGTGTTTACGCGTAAAGATAAAACTAATAACAATCCATCAAGATATAACACCTTTAATAGGGAGACTAACTTCACAATACAAGTTTCTCGGAGTTATACGGGCAGTGTATGTCTAAACAATATCAGCAACAACAGTCATCCTCCCAATAATTGACTTACAGCTACGTACTATGTATGTCTGGAAAAGTCATGTTCAAAGCCATTAGTACACTTGATATAGAAGATCATTTACATTTGGAAGAACTTGGGTATAGTTAAATTGGATTTGAAATGTTGCATATTGGAGTGTCAGTAATGTTCAAGCTAATGTGAACTTAAATGCCATTGTGCAGTTTTTTCCCAACCCAAAAAATGTGGCTGCTACTCCAGGTGATGCAACCACGATTGCTATAACTAACTATTAATAATTTTCTTAAAATGTAAATTGTTAGAATGAATAAGTTTTTCGGGTTGAAGTGTATTTTTATATTTAGGCTGGATAATAAACTTCTACAATTAGACAACAAGAATAAAATTTAGCACAAGATTTTCCTCACATAACCCCTGTGTGTATATTGGGCTATGGAGGTTAATTATTTTCAAGGCATGTCACAAAATATAAAGGTAATATTGCCATGACTAATTAAATCTAAAACAGAACTTTATTATGAATTAAAGGGGGAATTTTTGTAATGACTATTAAGTGTGCGTAAATAAACTATATAAAGTTTGTATACTTAGGACTATTTTAATTTTTAACATAGTTTTCGGGCTGACTTCACAGTCCTTTCCATAGTACACATCTAGAGTCATCATGAACGTTTCCTGCTAAGTTTTTATGGTCCAACGCCTTATAGCTATGGTAAAAAAGTGATCAGTAAGTCAATGGTATTCTCAATATCAGTCATCTCTCATATTCATTCTCTCTTAGACGTTTATCTCCATTCACGTCTAAGCATCAATCGGATTTTACAGAGCGTGTAATGTTGTACACGAGAAACATATTATATTATTTTTGATTATAAGGGTAATTTTTAATACAATGAAAAAAAAAAAAATACTAACTAAACTTTCCACAGTACATTACTTTATTTACAAAGTAATTATACACATTTACAAGTAATTATACACATAGCCCTGCACCATGTCGATTATTGTAGAAATTCCAATTAATTTCAGTTAAGAAATGAAGAAAGATTTATTAAGTGAAGTAGTGGAGAAATTTAACCGAACGGGACGGCAGGAAATGTTCACGCTTAGATGAGCCCGGAATGAAAGATGTTTCAGTGGCATTCTCGTCAAACTCTAGTGGAACCTGGTATTTAAGGGCTCCGATTGTCCTAACTTCTTACTATCACAGGATTTGTTCATTTTATCCATTTTATGATACAAACCAATTGGATAGTCACACGGAGTTGTTTCTTTTAGAAATAAGCAATATACATTGGAAACTACACACAATGACAATTTATAAACATTGTTTAAAACGTTCATTTGTTTGAAATACAATTATTTTAAATTATACGTGTATAAAATGTTTAACGGCAGGTAAAAAGTCAAATAATTTAATTAGAGACTTGTTAAAAGTATTAGATGGTAATGTTAAAAAGGTTCCAAATAAATCTTATAAATAAAAACTAATCCCAAAATTTGTTGCTAAGCGCCAATTTCACGAGCGGCTGGACTCTTTCGACTAACTATTGTTGTAAAATATTAATTTGTTGACATCTGAGGAAAGTTTTTATGGAGTGAAAATTTATAAAATTACCTTTAATATTTTTGGAATTCTTTTGAAATTTTAATATTTATGTTTCACAATCCACATTAAACTGACACTGTTGTTGACACTTTCTGCCGAAATTCGACACATTGGCAGAAAAATCTCTTGGCATTTAAATGTTATAAAATATTATCGTACAGTACTTGATCAGTAATTGTAATGGCAAATAGCAAGTAAAAAGTTAATAACCAACTTTAACTTAAGTTTTACACTAGTGACGAATTTAAACGTAAAAATATTAAGTGTAAATATGGACTGCTATAATAACCAACCTTAATAAAAACAGCTATGAATGTTTTTACATACGCTTCTACAAACTGGTGAGCTTCGTTGGCATTGTCACTTGGTGAAAAAATATAGAAATAAACACTATCAACGTCTCAACAATCCATTCTTTCCCAGTCTACAGTTGGAAAAATAACAAAATTTAATAACGCAAAGCCTTTATAAACGCTTATTTTGGAAAGTTGCATGATTTATACCTTTATACCGGAAGTAGATAGGAAGTAGGTATTGTTGGATTTCCCCCTAAATCGTAATAGGCTTCTCAGTCATACTTATGTATGTTTATATTCTTCATCGGGAAACAAAGCAAACCCAACTAACTATGGGACCCCTGGTGTAATACCTCCAAACGAAAGAAGATTACAAGAGTCGAAAGTAGTCGCTTTTTGACCGAGGTATATTTCCAATAGCTACAAACGTATATAGTTTTTTGATAGGCAGTAAGGCAAACTCAACTGTGGCATCGTAACTGATTTTATACGATCGGAAGTAGACACATTTTAGCCGAAGTAGGATTCTCAGACCTGCGTATGTACATATCCTTTCTACGTCTGGACTACGAGGCAAACTCAACTGTGGCATCGTAACTGATTTTATACGATCGGAAGTAGACACATTTTAACCGAAGTAGGCTTCTCAGACCTGCGTATGTACATATTCTTTCTACGTCTGGACTACGAGGCAAACTCAACTGTGGCGTCGTAACTGATTTTATACGATCGGAAGTAGACACATTTTAACCGAAGTAGGCTTCTCAGACCTGCGTATGTACATATTCTTTCTACGTCTGGACTACAAGGCACACTCAACTGTGGCATCGTAAACTAATTTTATACGATCGGAAGTAGACACATTTTAACCGAAGTAGGCTTCTCAGACCTGCCTACATACTTTTTCTACGTCAGGTCTACAAGACAAACTCTACTATATATTAGAACGGAAGTACATGATAAGGCTTGAAGTAAACGGTTTTGACTGAAGTAGGTATCCGAGACCTTTGTATGTATATTTGATCACAAGGAAACTCAGCTGTGGCGTTGGAAATATAATAAATATAATAGCCGTGCATTGATTAAGGTAGTCACATAAGACATTACTGGTTAATGCAGCCCTATAGATTTGTATCTGTCATTATTCAAAATGATTGTTTCACTACTCGAATAGAACTTGTAAGAAAGGTTATTAGACTGCAGTTATTGGTTCCAGTAAATGCAAAGCTTTAAGTAATAATATATTTCCGCTCTCCGGAGTTATGGTGAACTGATTAAAAACACTAGTCTAAATGTCATATATTTTCAGGTAGTTTATCATCATCCTTAACCTTAATAAATTTTTGCTTTTTGTTAGTAACAAATGAATGAAATCATTAGATTATTAGTTGTATAAAAGTTACCTATTCCCGTTTTAAGTGCGGTCACCGTTTTAAGTGCATAATCTCCCATCTCGCTGTTTATGTTTATCTGCAAACCTGAGATACAGTATCAAATTTTGCTAACGGAAGTTTGTTAGATTCACATATTTTCACAACTAATTATACAGCAGGTCCTCTTGCACACTCTTGACGTATTTATTATGTGGATTAAGATAGACGTATTTTTGTACTACAGTAAAATAAAAGGCCCAAACTTGCCGTCTGCATTTAGCTTGAGTGTAATTTAAATAATGTCCTCCCTGCTTATTGTATATTGCCACTCTGTCCAATCTTGTTAATGCACCCAGTTACGTGTTCCTGACGACGTGACACGAGGCTGACACACGCGACTGCTGTCCGTTAACTCAGCCGTGTTACTGTTGATGAGTTGGAGCTTGCTTAGTCTCACCGTTGATTGGTTAACTACCTTATTTTTAGTAAGTTTATTTAATTTATGTAAGTTATATTACATTTCATACATTTGTACACTCTAAAGTTTCGTTACGTGGTATTTTGTGGTTTTCAATCATATAACTCTGATAGGGATTGTTGACTATGCCCTGTAGAAAGAAAAGCTTAGCGTATCTGAAAACCTGTTCAAAACTACTTGAATATTAATGAATGAACTTTACGTCAGACTTGACAAACAACGGTTTATAACCAAACTGACGACCATAAGCCCGAGTGGAACTCTGTAGAAAACTGTTGAAAGGGAAATCCAGTGCGCACTTAGCATTGCTTCCTCCCCCGCATACATTGCTGCGTGGCTGCTCCTTGGATGGGTGACCACTGCGCTATCCTGTCCTTGCAAACAGCTTGCACAACCCAACTTCGCCTGTTAAAATAAGATAACTTTGTTTATAGTTGTTCCAAGCTTTCGTGGACTTATGGC
>NW_025787351.1:0-15311 GCF_021130785.1 Homalodisca vitripennis
ACTTCTATGTATTGGTAACACTTCACGTTATTTGTTTACGATCGTAACCACTCTCTTACAGACCGTCTCCTACGACCTTGACCTCAAGACTTGACAAGCGCCGCGAAGGATCGTTCCGTGAACACTAGTAACGGTACTGTCTGACCACGATTATTCAGGTGTGCGCTATCTTGGTTACGTAACCACACAACATTTAGAGTGTGCGAGAAAATATTATAACTTTTAACAGCTTTTTTTTTTTTTTTTTCATTACATACGTATAGTATCACCTACAAGCGTTATTATAAGTTATAAAATTAAAACTCCGCTTACACATCAAAGGCGAACCAAAAAGAATTCTAACTGTAAATGATCCTTACCGGTGATTACCTTTGGAGAGATGCTTGAAGAATCTAATCCTTCAAACCTGATTCCGAGAGAGAGCCTGTTTTGCCTTATAACAAATCTACATTTAACCTTTAGTAGTATAAATAAATTAATATGTAAAGAAGATAAACATTTCACTGTTCCCTTAACATGGTGATGACTAAAATCTAAGAGCCTGGTGTCTGAAAAATCAATTTGAACTAGAAACGAGTTCCTAGTTTGTAAGTGGGTATTTTAACACTATCCCAGTGTTATATAGATGTAACGGATACGTTTCACATTATAATAAATAGTAAAAAAGATAGGTTTTGTGAAAAATATATTAGCTTTAGACCTCTTTGGTCTTTACAGGGTCGTTTTCTAACAATGGGTGCGGCGTAGGGCAGCTAATGTAGTGGTAAAATGAAAAATAAAAATTTTGATAGAAAACAAATTTTATAATTTATTTAATAAAAACTAATTACTAATGAAACAATGATTTTTTGATGTTAAATAGAAAATTATGGCTTAAGTGCTTTAAAAATACACATCCTACAACACAAAAATCCAATTTAGAATGTACTTGAAATAATTAATTAGAAAATATCCCTACTGCCCTAGCAGTTTAAAATTTAAGAGTTCTGATTAGTTAAAAATAGTTTGATTCACGCGAAAGGTTTTAAATAATACTCTTAAACATATGTTCACCAAATCCCATGATGGGCGACACGGCGGTCCTCAACAGATAATTGAAAAATTTAAATTTGGATCACACTTGAAAAAAGACTGATTATAATTGAAAAATTTTGAAAACTGTTTTCACACAACGTACTACAATACATCTAAGAGGTCCGAAGGAAGAAGACTCTCCTCGTTTCCCAAAAACTCCTCCTGAGTCAGTAGCGCAGAGATGGGAAAAGTGATAACCCTTCAAAACGGAAATTTTCCGTTTTTCTGGTCGAAAAAAAATGATCCGCTTTTACCTTCTGGCTAACAACCCACTCGAATTCGGTAGCGCAGCCAGAACGAAGTTTTTTGCGTATCCCCGTGGGGTCGCTACCCCACTCCAAGTTAGTAGAGTAATCGTTACGTTAGCCAATCTGTGGCACACGCGTTTTGGCCGTGTTTACCTTTGTTTCTTTCTGAATGTTTGAATTGAGCAACTTATCGACGTTTTTAATTAAATATGGGCCAACTTTACCATTCGAGAATTTATGTTTGAGGTTACATAAACCTGTCAAGTGACGGAGACTATGTTCACCATGCACATACTAACCTTCAAGTACAATAAATTGAAAATTTGCATTATTCTCAAATATGAGAACTGATAAACTTTTAACTAAGCAGACTTAAATTGTCGTTTTGGATTCTCCTCTCCCTATTCATTTAGATTTATTATTAATAGAAAAATATTATTCATTGATAATTATATTACTTCTCGAATATTATTATTAATTGTAGAAAGTTGATTTAGGTTTACCAGGCTAGGCCCTAATACCCGTTTACAGATTAACCCCCCAAATTTTTTGTGGTAAAACTTGAAAATTTTCATTAACTAAAAATTTTACTCATTAAAACTTTTTACAGTGAATGATTTAAAATAACAAAGATATCACACATATTAAACAATCCGAACAACAAAACAAATAAATTGAAGAACAAAGAACAAACTAACTGTAAATAGATTAAAATCTAATATTTAACAAATTTACTTCTTCATGCTTCTTGACGAACAAAATTTTTTTTACTTAAAGTTAAAATTTTGTGTAAGATTCAAGTTTTGCTTTGTTCAGTCTGACAGGCTAAGTTACGTCACAGTTTACCTTCTTAATTCTCATAGACTTACATGTCGATGGTGTGTTTAATCACAGCTTTCTATAGCTAGTATTGGCCCAGCGCTTATACTTCTCTAGTCCTGACTTCCATTTAACATCTACCTTGGAAGTTGAATTTGATTAAAAGTTCCTTTGAGCCTTTTGCACATATTTACTCTCATTAACATCACCTTTGTGAAGTTTGAATTCTTGATTAAAAGATCTTGCCTTTCCACATTTACCTTCATTTAATACATCACCTTTGGAAGTTGAATTTTTTTTTTTGATTAAAAGAAGTTTCTTGCCCTTTCCACATTTCTATTTCCGTTCTGTGAGAACAGTTTTTTAGTTTCATCACTTTGTTTCCAAAGTGAATTTGTATTATTGCAGTGAATTGATCCCAAACGTTTTTTGACTTTTCTCACATCCAATGCTTTTAAAACTCATGTTCCCATTTTAAACACTATTCTCATCTTCTCACTGACAGAAAACGTCTTCAAACTTAATGTATGTGTCCTTAGACTTCTATTTTTCAGACATAAAGAAAAGCACCACCATATGACTTCAAAGTGTCCATAACTTAGTGGGTAGATCTTCATAAAATACCCACACCATACTCTTTAAGTGTCCTAGTCCAGTTGCTTTGGTGATTCTAATTTGTTTGTGATTTGGCCTGTGATCATTCACGCGCCACATCACTCTTCAACATCTTAACACTAAACATCGTTCCTAAATATTTAAAATTAAATGTTTCTTCACAAATAGTACTTACATTATTCTATATAAACATTTCTTACAACTAAGCTCCAAAAAACAATCAACATAACATAAATATGAACCATTATTTTTTCAAATAAATTATTACTACTATTGTTTACACTAGATAAAAATTCCATTCTCGTCAGCATTTTTCCATCTTACAAATTTCATTTCATAATTAACTAACAATCTCTCCACACAGTAAATATATAAAATTTGTTTCCTCACCTTTTTTTTTTTTTTTTTTTAGAAATTATATCACAATAAATGAGTAAAAAGATTTATTAATTATTTTATACCTTTGTAATAATCTTGCATAATTTTAAATATTTTTTGTTTTTGTTTTTATTTTAATCGAAGGATTATAAATAATAATTTATAACCTGTCCTATTTTGTAGTTTTATTTTTTATTTACCCTCCTTGTTTATCCTTATTTGTTGTACTATTTTAACTTCAACGCACTAGCTATCTAATACGTTATCACCTTTTATTAATTAATTAACCAATTTTTTAACTAATGAAATTCCTTTGCAACCCCTCCCAAGTCATAATAAATTAACAATTTTTGTCCCTTTGTTTTTGAGATTTTAATTTTTTTTTTTTATATTAGCTGAATTCTTTTCTTCTCGACCTCTCATTTATTTGTATTCCATATTTAATTACAATATTCTCCATATCTTCCTCATACCATAAAATACCCATCATTCGCACAGTAAAATCCCTTTTAATGTCATTGCACTTCATTATTATAAGTTTGTAATTAAATGATTATTAAACCAAATATTTACTAGCACTAATATATTTCCTTTTTATTCCATCCCCCCTCTGAATTAATTAATTTAGTACTGACTTTTGAATTTATTTTCTCAAACAGATTTTGTTTTGTCTCTTATCCCAAAATAAACCATTTACTTCTTTAGAACTCAAAATGTCACCACAAACTGACCCGTCAAATCTGAATAGTATTTCTTTCTGAAATTTTCTGTAATAATTAACAATAAACCACTAAAAAACGATTGCAGTTCTTTTAAGTTCTCTTGGGGTTGGAAAATTTTCTTTATCTTTTCAACTATATCCTCATCCATCTTTTATATCCCATCTTTTACTAAGAACAAAACCTAAAAAACTTTTAACTTCCTGTTTCAAAAAATTTCTGATTTTTTAAGTTTAAACAGTCCACTCCAACATCCACAACTCATGCAGTCATTGTTCTCAGTACTCTATCCGATATGATCTAAATGTTTCCAAAAAAGTTCTGGACGTTAATTAGAATGTCATCAACGATAACAAGTTACGAAATTGCTAAACTCATTGGCCCAAAAAAAATTTCTTATTCATCGCTTTAGTAAAAATGAAGCCCGTGCATTAACATTCAAGTACCAAATGGGTAATCGCTTAAATTGTCAAATATTCTTTCTCCGTTTGAACTGTGAAAAGCTAGCAAATTTTTCTAGATTCTTTTATCGAGTTTTTGATCTGGAAAAACCCTTGCGTTAAATCTAATGTTGTAATAATATTGTAACTCCCATAAATTTTTGAAATATATCATCAGTTGTTTCTGTACTTTGTCTGTCCCGGAACACAGATACGACATTTTAATTTCCTACTGTCTAAAGCACAATCTTATACTTTCAAATCTTTCTTTACATACCCAGACTGAAGGGATTAGAAAAAGGACTATTTGACCTCTTTCTATAATATCTTGTTGTTTCAGTCCTTTCCTAATTCTTCCTCTAACAATTTTCTTTTACCTGAACGGAACCGGATAAGACTTAGCCAATATATGGGACTTAATCCACATTTAACATTCAGCTTTGCTGTGTATCCTTTAGAAACGACCCTGGTTTGATCCGAAAAAACTTCTTTATTTTTCAAAAAGTACTCACTCCTTAATAATTCTAAGTTTACCTCATCCTTAATACTCACATTAATCTGCCTCTAATTCCACTTATTCTGTCCTACTAACCTTTGTTCCAATTTGCTTCTGATTACTCGGATTTCATAATTGACTCTTAGTAATATTTTTTGTATCTAGGCCCTACTTGATTTGATTCGTGTTTCAACAAAATGGATTTAAATTCGATAAAGTAATTGTTCTATTTTCATTTTCATCTTCTATACAAGTTAATTCTGTTTAATATGTATTATTCTTAACCCCCCCACAAATTCTTCACAATTTCTATACACTAATTTAGTCTCTACGATATTTCCCGTCATGTCTATAGCATAAAGTATTGGTATCAAAGTTTAGTACAAGCCCTTATGATTGCTGAAAAAGTCACAACCAAGTATCAACTCAATTTTTAGTCCTTGAACAATTAAAAATGTTATTGGGACAAGACAACTTTGTTCACCAATATTTTACCTCTAGTCTTATTTGAACATTTATTCTTCTTGGACCTGACCTCCTGTAACACCTACAATTGACAGATTACTAACAGGTAGTTCCTGGAATGTTGTACCCCACTTGATTTTTTATTTTCTTATAGAATTCATCTAGACATTTATACATGCTTGACTACCTGAATCTACTAAACACTTGTATTTATAAAACCCCTCCAATACTAACCAATATCAATTTCTGGTAAAGACTGAACCCTATCACGCCATTACTCCATCATTTGTAGTTGCTTTCATCTAAAAAAATCATCCGCCATATTTTGATCCAATAATGTATTTGATTCTGTTTACTTTGGCACAACACCCTTTTTCCAACTCCTGTCATTAGGTTTTGATTGAAAAACTCCTCACTGCTTTCGTTTTCTAAAAAGTTTCAACCCATCAATATTCAGATGAACCAAATCAGCAAATGTTTTTCTCCTCCAAAGTTAGATGTTTTGTTCAAAATAATTTTAAATTAACACCCTAACTCATTGTGAACTCAACAAAGTGTGGTGATGACATGATTAACTTCTGATCTGTATCCCCATTGCGTCTAATGCCCGTATGAACCTGTTAAAATCTTTAACAAGCCTTTCCTCTGATTATCAATTGTCTTTAGCGAACTTTCAGGAATTGGAGGTAGGAGTGTCAAAATGATTAATTTCTTATTACAATTTATTAGGTAATTCAACCTAAATCCCTTTCATGTCAGTTTTTCATTTGCTCAAGATGAATTATTTTTTTTAGAATGTCATTTAGTAACCAATAAAAATCATATAGGTTTTCAGATAAACTATAGATGAAACTGTATTTTTTAACCTGCTACATTATAATTGTTTAATCGTTATTGGACCCCCCCACCACAAAGTCCCTATTGATGCACTCTAATGTTCTATGTCTAGCCACCAGGTTTTTTTAATTACACTGTATCCATTTTAGCAAAATTTTTGTTTGATAGTCTACAAAACTGAACTATCGCCCTTATCAATTCAACAGTTTGTTTATTTATGTCTTTCGTCAAAATTTAAGTTCCGAGTTATTTTCCTCCTGGAATTGTTGGTTGTCAATCTTGACCATTTCAATTTCCCTAGGGCCCATCAAAGTTTTTCTTGAATTGTTCCTATATGTTTCAGTGTCGCCGCGCCCCCCGATAATTTGGTCCACCCCTGTGTAATGTCTCCCCTACCCTCGAAATGTTCTGAATAACCCTCAGGGTCTGTTGTAATCCCCTATTATTTTACCCGATTTCCTTTCAAAATGATTCCCATTAGTGGTAGATTGGGCGCTGGTGCTACCACCTTAGTTGTGTATTGAGAAAATTGTGTGGTTTATTTACTGACCCTATGATTTCTCATGATTTGGCCTATACTTGTCTGTTCCTTGGGTACTGTCAATGAAAAGTTTTGTGTTGGCCTTCCTGTGTATGTATTTTTGATCTAATTTCCCAGTTTTCATGATTAGTGTTGTTATTGTTATCCCTGAAACTTCTCTTTTTTGAAAGGCTTTACATAAACTGAGCTTGAATTTAAATACTATTCTAGTCTGAGTTCTTCCCTACCGAGCAAGGGATTATGTAGGAATTGCCAGTACTGGCACTTATTGTGTGCGCGGACAAATGTCGACAAAATAAAGCCCAAAGCGAAGACGTTAAAGGGTTATCCATCTGGTTGTCCAATTTTCTTTGCTGATGTTCAAAATACCCAAGCACAATCAGTTTGGGTCTAAATCGGTTTTACCGCTTTATCACGAACCAAAAATTCCCTCCATTACCCATCAAATTTTGTTTTCAAAATCTTTTTGTATTTAGTAATGCCCCCCAAGAATCTCATTTTTGAAATCATACTTTTTAAATTGTTCAAAACTCTCCCCATTTGTTCCCAATGTTTCTCCGAGCCCTATTCCCGATCAGCAACTGTCAGATGTTGTTCCCCCCTCTCAAGTATTTGCGTTTACTAATATTAACCAAAAGGTTTTGTAGTCTCCCAGTGTTTCTTCGGTATTACTATTTAGAGTGATATTTTTTCATTCAGCCTATATTGTTCAAAATAGAATGACAATGTCATCTAGGGGTTCGAGTCCCTATCCATTGACCGCTCATCAAAAACTCGTCGGTGCGAAATAGGAGTTCCGCCATAATATTTACAAGACCGGTTTGTTGATTTAAGATCCGCTAGTCCTCTCCATTTTGTTAACGAGAGCTGTTTCATTCGTACAGTTCGGTTTCTGAACTCATTGTTTCGAACTCAACTAGTAGGTCTGATATCCTCTTGTTAAATTTGATTTTACAGATTCTTCCCTCGTTTAGGGCCTACCTTAGTATTTACTCACTCATACCTACATAATCTTTTTATGCTTCAGTAATGACATCCTGTTGCATGTGTATCGATTGTTATTTACTATCTCAGATTCAAACCCCAGAGAGAGTAGAAACTAATCTGTGAAAACCCTCATTGTATCCGTGAATTTTTTGATTGACTTTAGCAATTTTAGTTTTTCAACTTCTTTCCCCCACAACTTTAATCTCTCCCTTCAATTCACTTGATGATACGTTTCTCAATTTTTGTGTTTAATTTTTTTTGTTCAATTTGTGTCAATGCCCGTTTGAACGTCATCCATTATTGTGTTACTATAAATAAACACGGTTTTGTTTAGGTCATCCATCTTAGTTATAAAGTATTCGGTGTTTTTACTCCTCATCCATCCTTTGCTCTATTTAGAATTCCATCTAAATTTTGTACATTGAGGTTTGTGTACATCAAACAACAGAACAAATTGCTGATATGCATCAGTCTTCTATCTACGGCCTACCCACCGTTTTCTCAACATTATTCGCATCAGCCAAAGAAGCTGTCCCTGTATTCTAGGCCTATTAGCTAGAGTTCCGCCGGAGCGTCATCTCACCTATTTTTTTCTACTGTCAGAAATTGTCAATATTCTCCTAAGTTCTGAAGTCCATGCATTTTTAAAATTTTGATTTAGGTCCTATTTCGCAAAATTAGAAAAACCCCTCACACACAATTATTAGAATGCTCTAAAACCACCTTTTAGCTGCCCCACGTTGGGGCCGCCATTTGTAACGGATAAGTTACATTTATAATTAAATCTAGTAAAAAAGATAGGTTTTGTGAAAAATATATTAGAGCTGTTTAGACTCTTTTGTCTTTTACAGGGTCCGTTTTAACAACATGGGCTGCGGCGTGTCTTTTTAGGGCAGCCTATGTTGTGGTGTAAAATGAAACGATATAAATTTTTTTTGATAGAAACAAATTTTTTATATCGCGTTATTGCTAATAAAAATTCGTAGATAACTAATGAACGACATGATTCTTTTGGATGCTTTGATCAATGAAATTCATGGTCTGACTACCTCCATCGATTTTTAATAATAACCAGGTCCTTACGCTGACACCAATAATTCCAGATTAGCTCTGTAAATAATTTAATTAGAAGTAGATAATCCCCTACTCCCTCTACCGCAGTTAAAAACTTTTGTAGAGAGTCCCTGCATTCTAGTTAAAAATCGTTGCATCAAAAAAGTACAGTGTTTTTTAAATAACTCCTTAAACATATTTTGTTTTGTTTCACCAAATCTACCATGAATGGGCGGACAGAACGCCCGCGGTCCTCACAGAATTAATTGATAATAATTTAGAAATTTTTGGATCACATTGAAAAAAGAGCTGCGATTATAATGTGATAAAAACAATTTTGAAAACCTGTTTCAACAAGTCGTACTACATCATCAAGAAGGTCTGAGGAAGAAGACTCTCTCTTTCCCAAAACTCCCGAGCTCAAGTAGCGCAGAGAGGAGAAAAAGTGATTGATACGCCCTTTTCAAAAAACGCGGAAATTTTCCGTTTTTTTCTGGTCGTCGAAAAAATGATCGCGCTTTTACTTCTTGGCTAACAACCCACTACGAATTCGGTGCGCAACATCGATGCAACGAGTTTTGCGTTCCCGTGGTGGTCCCCGCTACCCCTCCCAATGAGAAGTAAGTCGTTTACGTTAGCCAATCGGTTGGCCAACGGCGTTTTTGCCGTGTTTTACTCTTTGTGTTCTTTTGATGCTTTGATGAGCAACATATCGAGTAGTTTTGATTTAAATTATGGCCACTTTAACCATTCGAGGATTCTAATGTTTGAGGTTACAAAACTAGTCCAGTGACGGGACTATGTCACCTATGCCACCATACTAACCTTTCCATAATAAATTGAAAATTTATGATTATATCTCAAATATGAGAATGATAAACCTCTTTTTTTTTTTAAACCTCTAAAGCATATTAAATTGTCGGTTTGGATTTCCTGATTCCCATTTTAGATTTATTAATTAATAGAAAAATATTATTCATTGAGTATTTGATATCTATTCGCTCGAATTTAATTATTAAATTGTAAAGTGTGATCTTAGGTGTACAGTCTAGGCCTGATTTACTCCGTTTAACAAAAAGGAAAACGAGAATCTCTTTCGCGATACCAAAAGTTTCACATAAAAACTATGTGAGGTTTATGCTGTAACATCTGTTTGAAGCAGTTTAAACTTTCTTTCTAACCGTCTTATAAAGCAATATAAAAAACGTCGGGTATTATTGTCAGTGTACATCTGATTGTCGTTTTTTACGCGCAGAGAAAATGTACTTGTACACGCGGTTTCGGCTCTTAAATATTTTCCTCGTTGTATTAATACTTTATAAATGTAGCGTTTTAGACAGTATTATATTAATAGTAGTTTTGTTAAAGAGTTAATTAACATTTCATCTAATTAATTGATGATTAACCCTCATTCTGTTGGTATTTGACGAATAAAGATTTATAAACTTTTTACACTCTAACTATTCATACATGCCGCCTTACTCATAGAACAACCTTAAGTTTACCGTTCACCCAGGTGCTTTTGTACTCAGTACACGCCACACAGTCCACGCGGAGTCTACGGTCAAAACTCACACTTAATCCACGAATACGTTCCGCATCTCGGTATACACTGGTAATGTTTGGGGAGATTTGCCGCTACTGTTGATATCTGTGTGGAGACATAATGCTGCCAGAAATTTCATGATACAAAAACAAAAAACTATCATAATTGGAGTGTGTTTGTTTATTACTCTCGGAGTCTTTAAGTAAATTTACATTCCAGCGGAAGTGGCAATATGGTAACCCACGCTGGTATTACAAAACGTATATAGACAAATCTTAAAGGCCATGTTCGTACTGATGTCGTGATGTACGATATTGACATGGCTTACTATGTCTGTTAACCAATTATGTCACATGCTAGGACACTCGATGTGTTTCCCTTTAATTTGACACTGTTAGTCTACTATGGCAGGCAGACAGAACCTTTTTATTTGCAGTTTTGACATCCATCTTCGCCATACCCTTAAATGTGAGCTCAAATAAACCTTGTAATCTCATCGTAGTTGTCTTAGGCATGCAGGCTTGGACAGAGTAATGAGAAAGAAATACTAGGACTCTCTATAGCAAAAAGCCTGCGGTCAGCTGTTGCCAAGAGCAGTGCGGGGTAGCGTTTGGGCGATATCTGAATTATCCCCCCGCGCTATACCCTTCTACAATGTGCTGGCTAGCAGGCGACATGAGTGATTAGAACGCTACGCGTACAAATGCGATAATATATCACGCAAGCAGTCATACTGTTCTGGCTGACAATGGCAGCCTCTCGCTCAAGAGCAGTCGCAGTTAGAGTGATACCTAAGCCCTGCTATAACACTCTACACCTGTAGCTGGCTGCAGGCGACAGAGTGATTTAGAACAAATACAAGATTACATGCAATAGCCTGGCTTGTGAAACTGGAGCAGCTTAGCCACAGAGCAGCTGGTAGTTGGGGACGATATCCCCGCCTGCTATACCCTCTACACACATTTTGTGCTGGCTGCACAGGCGCGACAGAGTGATTTAGAAACAATACAAGGGATTCATAGCAAAAAGCCTAGCTGTGAACTGGCAGACTTGCCAAGAGCAGCGGTAAGTTTGACGATATCCCGACCCCCGCTGATACCCTTCTACAATGTGCTTGGCTGCAGGCGCAGACAAAGTGATTAGAACAATACGAGACTCATGCAAAGCCTGGCTGTGACTGCAGCTTTGCCAAGAGCAGCGGTTAGTTCGGAGCGATATCCCCCGCTATATGCCCTTTGCTTTACAATGTGTCTGGGCTGCGAGGCGAACAGAGAGTGTTGATTAGGAAAATCAATACAGAGATTTCATCGCCAAAGCCTAGCTTACGTGACTCTGGCAGCTTGCCCATAGGAGCAGTGCACAGTAGTTGCGGGCTCGATGTTATCCCCGCTATACCCTCTACAATGTTCCTGGCTGCAGGCGCGAAAGAGAAGTGATTTAGAACTAATACAGAGACTCATGCAAAGCCTGGCTGTGAAGCTGGCAGCTTGCCAAGAAGCAGCGGTAGTTGGGAGATATCCCCCGCTATACCCTCTACAATGTGCTGGCTGCAGGCGACATAGTGATTAGAACAACTACGAGACCTCATGCAAAGCCTGGCTGTGACTGGCAGCTTTGAGCTTGTCCAAGAGCTAGCGGTAGTTGGGCGATTATCCTCCCGCTATACCCTCTACCAATGATGTGCTGGCGTCAGCAGGCGACAGATGTGGGAGATTTAGAACAATACGAGACTCATAGCAAAGCCTGGCTCGTTGACTGGCAGCTTGCCAGTTAAGAGCAGTCGCAGTTTGAGTGATACTAGCCCGTCTATATCACTGCTTTACACTGTGCTGGACTCTGCAAGGCGACAGAGGTGATTTTAGGAACTATGTACAATATAATATACCACGACAAGCAATAGTCTGGCTGACATCGTGGCAGCTTTGCCAAGAGCAGAGTCGCAGTTGAGTTGATAACTGCCCGCTATACCACCTGCTACCACTGTGCTGACTGCAGTGCGACAGAGTGATTAGAACTATGTAACAATATAATATACACTCGCAAAGCAATGTCTGGCTGACAATGGCTCATGCTTGCCTTAAGAGCGAGTCGCAGTTGAGTGTTGAGTGCGATACCTGCCGCCATGACGCAGACTCTACAACTGTGCCTGGCTCTGCAGGCGGCTATATCATATAAACACAAAAATGGGGGGGGGGGGGGGGGATATATATATATATACACAAAAATACAGAGTGATTAGAACTAATGTACACTCCAATATAATTATACACGCCACAGCAATGTCTGGCTGGCAATGACACCTTGCCAAGAGCAGTCGCAGTTGAGTGAAGTGATACTTGCACACGCTTTTACACTCTACCACTGTGCTGACTGCAGGCGACAGAGTGATTAAGAACTCATGTACAATATAATATACCACGCAAGCAATGTCTGGCTGACAATGAGCAGCTGTGCCTAAGAGCAGTCGCAGGTAAGTTGAGTGATACTGCCCGCCATAACACTCTACACTGTGCTCGGCTTGCAGGCGAACAAGAGTGATTAGAACTATGTAACAATATAATATACATCTGCATAGCAATGTCTGGCTGGCAATGGCAGCTTGCCCAAAGAGCTAGTCCGCTTGTTGAGTGATACTGCCCGCCATATACACTCTACTACTGGCTGGCTCGGCTGCAGGCGATCCAGGTTTTTTACTCAGGAAATTGAATTTTACTAGTTGTTTGTGAAAGCTCTGTTATGATTATGGGATGCTTCATAAATATAACGGTAACTATCTTATCTTACTATTAGAACCCCTATTAAAAATTGCAAATTATAAACATTTAATGTGAGTTTTATTTTTATCAATTTACCAAGTATCAACTAGTACAGAATGCATTGATGTCACTTCATCTTACATATAATTATGTAAGTTGAAATCACCAGGTATCCAACGCAAAGCCACTATCAAAGAAAGCTTTAAACATTGAGAGGAATTGATTTATGAAGTTTTGCGATATCAAGAAATTGCTTTCCAAAGGAAGCAAGGCTCACCGAGATCGTTACTTATTGAGAACCTCAACTCTGCCACACGTTCTATACTTAATGGCCGCATGTCAACGCCGGTAACACACGAACTTGTCTAGGCACGTTATACATACTATTAAATGCAGAGGAGAACACGCGTCGAACAGCAATTATGTTTGCGTAAGCAGAAAAAAAACTGATTTCTCTGTCGAGAAAATACACCATCGAATACTCGTCACCAAGTTTGAAGCGGGATACATTACTTTTATTTAAACGATCAATGTTTGATGGTGATTTTGTCTATAGAGGATTCCCGCTATATGATAGATGGTGCGCAACGTAAGTAATGTCAGCGCAATCACCGCAGCCAAACATGATATCGTTAGAAGGTGCCCAGAGATTATGAAGGTCAGAACAGACATTGTCATGATATTCCCTTATTATTAACTCAGTCTCATGATCTCCGAATGCAGGTCCACATGGCGTGTACTCCTGTTTTTTGCAAACTATAACGACCAGGATATCAACCCTGTTCCTAAACTGATTCCTGTCCTCAATCTCAAAAACACCAGAAAATACTAGTAACTGAATATCATTGTTCTGTTTCATCGAGCTTTTCTTCTGCTTCATCACGTCGATTAATTACGTATTTCTTTTAAGCTTTAGATACAATGAACCTTTTCTTCCAAGCATGCCTGTTCTATAAAAACACCTAATTGCCTGAACAAATTTAAAAGCCTTGTTTTAGTTTTTAAACCCTATAGAATTGCCTTGACAAATTACACAACAATATAGGCATAACAACTACCACAGTGAGGTGCTGAGATAGTCCACGTTAACTGACTGTCAAATATGTTTCGTGTATATATGAATATCATTAACACAACAATTTAATGATTGAGAGAGTGTAATATAATTATATCAGAATTGAGTATACAGGATACTTTAATTCTTAACAACCCTGAACGCGCTATTACATGGTGAGATATTCATCGTTAACTGACCTGTCAATATTCGTGTATATATATATAACCACAAGTTAATGATTGAGAGAGGGTAATAAAATATACAAAATATACAGGAACTTTAATTTTAACAATCCTGAAGCGTCTATTACTTTAGGTGAGATAGACTCACGTTAACTGACTTTTGCTTCTCAATATTCGTTGTATATATGATATATAATATATAACCACAATTTAATGATTGTGATGACAGAGTGTAAATATTATGTGAATATAGTGCAGAAGAGCTATACTAGGGAACTTTAATTTTAACAATCCTGAAGGATATTACTTGGTGAGATAGTAACGTTAACTGACTGTCAATGTTCGTGTATATGTATATATTATAATATATAACCTCAATTTAATGATTGAGAGTAGTGTTATATAATATACAGACGAGCGATACAGGAACTTTAATTATTAACGCAGAATTCCCGAAGGCGTGATACTGTTGGTGAGCTCTCAGTGCTACGTTAGTTATCTGACTGTCAATGTTCGTGTATATGTATTGATATATAACCACAATTTAATGATTGAGAGAGTGTAATATAATATACAGAAGAGTATACAGGAACTTTAATTTTAACAATCCTGAAGGCTATTACTTGGTGAGATAGTCACGTTAAACTGACTGTCAATGTTCGTGGTATATATATAATATATAACCACAATTTAATGATTGAGAGAGTGTAATATAATATACAGAAGAGTATACAGGAACTTTAATTTTAACAATCCTGAAGGCTATTACTTGGTGAGATAGTCACGTTAACTGACTGTCAATGTTCGTGTATATATATAATATATAACCACAATTTAATGATTGAGAGAGTGTAATGTAATATACAGAAGAGTATACAGGAACTTTAATTTTAACAATCCTGAAGGCTATTACTTGGTGAGATAGTCACGTTAACTGACTGTCAATGTTCGTGTATATATAATATATAACCACAATTTAATGATTGAGAGAGTGTAATGTAATATACAGAAGAGTATACAGGAACTTTAATTTTAACAATCCTGAAGGCTATTACTTGGTGAGATAGTCACGTTAACTGACTGTCAATGTTCGTGTAT
>NW_025787352.1:0-13701 GCF_021130785.1 Homalodisca vitripennis
TAACGTTAAGTAGGAAAAAAATCAATGTCCAATTAAATTATACTAACCATCTAACCAAGAGTTTGTACATCTTACATGTCTCTTATGTATGTGTATATACTAATAATTCATTTTTGAATGATATATAAATAATTGAGATTTAAAATAGATTTAAATATTAATTATATTAATTTTCAGAAATCTCAATTTAATTGTTTTACTCGCATTTCAGTTTTAAAGAATTTAAATCAAAATTATATTAAGTTAAAATTTTATAAAGATTCGTCTTTCAGGAAAGTTTTGTCAATCTACTTAAATGGTCTAAACAATTGTACCTGGAGCAAAAGTTTCTCCAACGTAAAGAAAATGCATCTAAAATTGCCAATTGATGCACGGTCTAACTTTGTAGATTTAAATACTCTAATATTAGTTACAATAAAAACCAATAATGAGAACATTTTGTTCATAGTGAGGATGACTATCTATGGAGAATATAAGTTATTTAATTTTGTTGTTAATAAAGTTTAAGTAAATTGGTATATTTTAAAAATTGTTGTAGTAATAATATTACTCCTCTTGTGAATCTTAAATTTAGTTAGTAAAGTTTGTCGCCGCCGCTATTAAAAGATTTAAAATACTCCAGAATAAGGATAAAAATATGTGAGCAGTGATAAAGGTGTTCATAGACCGTGTAATGAGCTGTCTTGTAAATAAATCAGGTTAGAATTTACTGCTCTGAATCCGCCACACCCTCAAAAAATGTGATAAAAGACATTAAAGAAAGTGAATTTTTTACCACCTGTCTATTACCTCTAAATACACGTACGTGTATTAACTTCCACTCAGTGATTGTGATATAAAGGAAGAATATTCAGACCAAACTGGTTAAATCTTTAAATCAATGTGAAATCGTGATACGTGTCATTAAATAAGTATTTTAAACTATTGAAAAATTGCTCCTTTGTTTTCGTGACCACTAATACATTAACTCCGCACTTAATGTGTCAACTTTTTTTAAGGCCTATAAGCAAAAGGACTTCGATGAAAACTCCCCACCAAAAAAAAATTTTCAAATTAACAATGAATTTCTTTTAGAGTTGCTTGTAACTTTATCCGGATATAAAAAAAATTTTCAATTCGTAAATTATTCTTATTAATAATAAAAATATCAGAAATAAAAATATAGTGTGATCACGAAATATTGGGACGATCGTAATATCTCCAAATTTCCCTCATAAAAATTATCCTGCTGAGTATATTCAACAAAACATTGAAAAATCTCGTTATTAAAATTTAAAATATTATAGTTCATGAAATACGATTAAACGATTTCTTTTACCTAATAGTTACTTATTTTATTGAGAGCTTTCTTTAGTTTATAATAAGAATATAGGGTTAACGTCTCACTCAATCGAAATGTCTAGTAGTAATGTGGTAATATCTTTAAAATGACATTATATTATATAAGGAATATGCCCGGCAATACAGAAATTATGGTTTTAAAACGGGCATATTTTTAATAAATTGTTTTTTCACCCCTAGCAAGCCATTTAAGCATGGAAACTAGCCCTAACATAAGTATACATGAGCATTTAATTACGTTAAACTGTACTGTCAGTATATGAAAACAACTAAAATCTCTTGGATGAAGGATAACGGTACGTCATTGTAAATATGTTCTGTTCATCATACAAAGTTTTAAGTGAAGTGAAAAATTGTAAATACGGAAAAATGAAACAAATTATACTTGTTATTATACTGAAACAATTTTTTTGTAATTATATCGTTAGACTAAATGTGTGTGTTAAACTTAAAATAGTATGTTTTTGCATAAAGAAAATTGTATTTAGAAACAAAAGTTTTTATTATAAAAATAACCTTTTTATTAAGGACTGAATTTTCTTATAACATTATATTCTTCTTTAAATAGATTGCGACCTTGAGAGGTATACAAAAATTGTACAGAGATCTGACAAATAACAATTAAATGAATAGTACATTTAGACACAGACCGTCTCACATGTTGGTACATCAATACTTAAATTTTGTTTCGGTCGTCATCTCTTGATATGTTTACTAAGTTATGTATTTGCAGAAATAAACCTAAAATAGCGTTTCTTATTCCCTTGTATTGAGTTATTTTATAGATTTGATCCTCCAAATATATCTAAACATTTCCATTCCCATATAAAATAAATGTAAATTGCAAAAGAAAGATTCTTTTTGAAACCAATAACATGAAAGTGATTTAAACAGTATCTCTCTAAAATCAGTTTAATGAGCTCTCTCAAAGACGGTAATTATTCTAGCGTGTAATAATTATGTTAAATAGCCTTTTTTATAACATAAATATATAATAATAACTGTAATGCGCTGCTTTGTCGAAGCTAATTAGAATTCATATTGGGTACAAACAGTATCAAAGCGCAGTAGTAGTATCAAATTCTGATTTTATATATTTGTGTAGAAAAAAAACTTATCCTCGTATGAATTGTAAATTAATTTATTCTAATTTAATAAGTAAAAGTTGTTAACTTTGTTATAGGCAGAGGGTTAGCAAATCCTATAACATAAGATGAATAAATAAATTAATATCTTCATGTTTTGTTTTATAAAACTTACATATAAACTTACATTTTAAAATTAAACATTATTTATAAGTTAAGTTCTTACGTGGACATTTATTACACTATAACATTACGATGGATATACAAAACAATATGGTACTGAGCGGATAGACCCTTATGACGGCGATTAGCCCTACGGGGGCTGGAACTTAACCCAAGGACAGAATATGTTACTTAGTGATGAGAACAGTTACGACGTTTTGAGGAAATCATCGTACAATCAGTGTATATTATTATTGAAATTCATTTACTTGATAGTGTAAAATTTTATAATTGAACCAAATTGCTGTTAATATAAAAACTGAGAAATATAATTTCTATTTATTATTTATAATTAATATTAATAATAATTAATATTAATAATTTGCAATGTTTTGAGGGATTTAACAAATGAATTTAATATTTATTTCACTACAGATTCTACACAAACTTTTGTCTTATAATAATTTTTGATAAAACTAAATTAATTAATATCTAAAGAAGAAATATATTTCAGGATTGACATACAAAATACCTTAACATTTGGTATAGTATAGTCAATCATTTTGTTCTCTCATGGAAAGAATTGTTTCTAGCCAAGATTCTATCTATTTAGAAGTTTATTAATGGTACAAGTGTTTTTAAGTGCAAAGGCTGCACTTTATTGAATTTATAATTACAAGCACCAAAACCCTTTATCTTCATAGAAAAACATTTTTATATTAAAATAACTTTTATGGGAATGTTTAAAAACGAATTACAAAAAAATACTCAAATGTAAAGAGTAACAGTTAACAAATATATTTTTAAAACTTCTAAGAGCTAAGGGAATTAACTATAAACGTCCAATTCACACTTACATTGAACATAGAGATGTAGTCACAAGACCACTGGGAACGAAACCAGAAAAAACCATAAAGTTAAGAAATGTCCGAAACAACAACACAGAAAGGTTGGGCGTATTATGTGTCAAAACTTTCAGCCCGCCACTCATTAACCTTTCGGTAACGACTCATTCCTCTGGGATCTTTTTAAAACATTACGATTCTCTGTTTTTTTTTCCACCTGAAAAAATATATATATATAAAGAATTTCCTGACTGACACAACATTTTCACTAACCCAAAGAATAATCAAGAGTTTTTATTGTCTAATGGAGGAGTAATATGCAAAGATTTTTATCTACGAACTCAGGGTTACAAGTCTACAGTTATAAAAAATTGTGGAAAATATGTTGTAATGTATATTCCCATAGTGTTCCTCTTTTTCAATAGGAAACTGTGTAGCGAACCTGCGAAACCTGGTACAGAGACACCGAAGAAAATATTAAGATATTTATGAGATACGATGAACGCAAAAGTCCCGAAAAAAAATTCACAAACTCTAAGACCCCAATTCAAATTTATTGTTGCATTATTCTGATTAATCACATTTAATTTAATATTTCTACAATATATCACTTTTAATAATAACATTCGGTATTAGAAGTTGAATCATCATTGCAAAATTAATCACAATGGAATATAGAATTTATGGAAATAAAATCTAAAAGAAATTTATTTTCTAGCGTTTCTCTGATATATCAGGTTTGTAGAACTACTATTATCAAATATCTCATTAAAAATTATAAATGGGAATTTAATTAATTTACATATTCATGTTATATTTACATTTAACTTTAAACAAACTGTACAACAACGTTTTGAGATAATTGGGGAGCTCGTTAAAGTTTGTGGCTGAAGAATGAATAACTTTACCACCCCCATAGCTATCGCAGGAAAGTGAAGCCTCCTACCATGGCGGGACCGGGGTTGAGACGAGAAGAGAGCTGCTCGTAAAGATAGTTTGTCAAATCAGTGTGTCAAGCAGCATATTAAACCTTCGGATACAAGCCGTGTCCTGATTAGGAATACTAGTGCCATTTGTAGCGAGGCAGTAATAATATGATGAAAGTATCAGTGTGACTGCACTAAATGAAGTTTAATGGTCTCCGGAAGCATACTTAACCTTTCTAGGTCTCTCAGGTCCTCAACGCACGCTGGGAGGTATTTGTGAAATGTCCAGTAAATTTAGCCTTCAAATTACTCTTTTTAAGGTTCTTTACTAGATCAAATGGCGATGTTTAAAAAAAACTGTACATTTGTCTGAGTTCAGTTTGGATCATTGATATGATCCCTTTGCTATAATACTCAGGTCATCATTAATCTGACCAAAAGCTTCTGTCTGTGTGCTTATGACACCAATTTAAATTTAAAGTGTTTAATTCTGTATTGATTTACATGAATCTAAACCTTACCAAAGTAAACTACAAAAAAAGATTCTTACCAGTCATATACAATAATATTTCTATAAAAAGAAAAATTATTTCGTTGTCTGTATTGAACATTTACATTTTTTATATTGCAACATATTTTATGCTTTTATAATACGATCATATATTAAAAAATGTTACATTATTGCAGTGGTTAGTTTATTTCAAACAATCCAATACAATCTAAAAATTAAATAAAAGCTAGGAATAAAATGTGTTAATTTTTCACGTTGCGAATAACACAAACGGTACAGTTTAGGCAAATAATAGAAACCCGAAGGTAAACGTTGGGAAGTGAACGGTAAACCCTGACTCTGTAAGCTTTTTACATAAATGGTTCCAATTTATTTTTGCCATTAAAACCCAGGGTTTTTTCTGTTTAAAATATAACAGAGCTCCCGCTGTATGACCTATGCTAGAAACAGTTAAAGCACTCTGTATTAAGTTTTAAATGCCTTACAGTGTACATTGGCTGATTATAAAAACTAGTTCTTCGACTCGTATATAATAATTTATAAAATCTCAGTATTTTTGTAATATTTTTATAAAGTGTAAATAGTGTTGATGTGATAAAATTATAAATGAAAATATCAAAATTCCAAACGAAATTCACATAAATTCACACATTCTAAAACACTTATCCTGTGCTTTAAATCTAATACTTGTGTTGAAGAAATGAAAATAATAATGTGCTCATGCAATTTTTCCATCTGTAGACGTAAAATAATAAGGTTTTTATAGAAATATTGGTTTCTCCTATTTAATAAATGTTTATAATTTTAAGTCTTATGATTTTAAGGCGGAATCTTTTGACAACAATTTAAAAAATATATGTTTGGAATAAAATAGGGTTTGGTAATGTTTATTGGTATGCACGTGTATGAAAACGTTTGTATGAACCTTCCTTTTGTTGAAGCCTCACCGAAAATGTTAGTACAAGTGTTTCCATAGAATAATGGGACTTTATTAAGCGTTTGCAAACCATTTATATCCATCTTAAAAGATATTCTAGATAGTAACGACAAAGTAACGAAATAAAAAAGTATTCTAAATTTGAAAAAAAGTATATTAATATGAAAATTTTAACATGTGACTCACACTTTTGTTATATAGCCACAGCGTACCCTATTTTACTCATGATTTTGAATGGATTAATCCTAAATTAACCTAATTAATAAATACTATCACAATACCTTAATACAGGGTGGAGCGCGATAATTTGCTTTTTTGCACTGCAGGCTGTGGTGACACTGTTGGTCGAAGAGAGGGGAGAGTAGGCGTGGCTTATAGTGGCTGATGGGAGATTTGTATTCCTCCGCGTCCCAGTTGCCATCATGCAGTAGACACGAGAGGAGAGGTCGTTATGTGTTGAAGCGTATTTTTAAAATGCCCACTCGATCATTGCAGTGCAGCGTGCTTTTCGTTTACGATTCGCTGTTCCCCACGCGGACGTGTTTCCTGGTCGGCAATCAATTTTAAATTGGGTAACTGCATTCAGAACAGCAGGGAATGTGGACATGTGTACGAAGGGGACCTCAGGGAAGGATTACAACACCGGAAAACATCGATAGAGTTAGAAGAGCAGCAGTACTTCAATCTCCAAAACGCTCTACTCGGGAAGCAATCACTTACTCTTGGCATTTAAAGACGTTCTCTCCACCAGATTCTTCATAATGAAACTGAGATTTCACCCGTGTAAAATGTGCGTGGTCCATCAATTGTCAGCAGGGGACTATTTGACACGGCGTACTTCTTGTGAAGACATGCTTGCGACTATACCGTGTGACGCAATTGTGTTCCTTCTTGATGAGGCACATTTTCACCTCAGTTTGGTGTGTCAACAAGCAAAACATGCGCTACTGGATTGAAACAAACCCCAGATAAGTCCAGCAGAGACCTCTGCATTCGGACCGCGTCACTGTGTGGTGTGCCATATCACGAGGAGGCATCATTGGCCCTTACTTTTTTCAGGATAACCGTCGTGCCATAACTGTGAACTCCGAACGGTACTTGACTATGATACAGGATCTTTTTCAGCCGGCTCTTGAGTCAATGCAATTAGAGGACACATGGTTCCAACAGGATGGTGCCACTGCACACACAGCGAGGGTTACCATGAATTGTTTGAGGCAAATGTTTTATGGAAGGCTTATCTCTTTGAGGGGTGATGTGAACTGGCCGTCACGCTCACCAGACTTAGCCCCATGCGATTTTTTCCTTTGGGTTTACCTGAAGTCGAAGGTATATATCAACCGTCCCAACAACTTGGAATAATTAAGGAACAATATTGAGGCTGAAATTGGCAGAATAACCAGTCGACATGCTTGTTAGAGTTAATGAAAACTTCAGAAAACGTATGCAGCAGTGTGTGGATGCCGAAGGTCGACATTTGCCAGATACATTATTTAAAAACATGTAATTTAAAAATTCCTTTACTGTTCAATATAATTAAAATAAAAAATAATTTTTTCTAAGGTTCATACAAATTTTTTATTTCAATTTACTCAAATCATCAAATTACCCCATACCCACCGCGGCTCCACCCTGTATTACTACAGAATTGCAATTAGTTCATGTAGTTAACCAAACCAAAATGTTTTATCGATAAAAGTGGTTGTATGAAGAAATACTCTAAAATCAGACTATTGGAAAATAAAAACCTAGGGATGATTAAATCAGTTAAAGTTTTAACAATATTATAAAATAATCTCAGTTTATTTCTGAGGTCAGCAATATAATGATGAACGCGAAACTATTCTAATATGAGTTGTGTAAGATAAGGTGAACCATTCATTGTGCAAGATACTGTAGTAAAGATTTACATTTACGAAACCTTTCAGCAAAGCTTTTAATGGTAGTGTAGTGGCTGTAAGTATCGTATCGTGGTAAAAAGATGTAAGGAACTAAATTCCCTGTCTCTCAATGTACGAGTGCCATATTTTTTGTGTTTAATTTTTGTGTGTTTTATGCATGTATTTAAATGTTAATATATATTTTTTTTATTAACAATGGATTTTTAACGTTTAATAAATCTACGATCTGTGTACATAGCTTTTAAAGTGAGGAATATATATAATACAATATATATTATATATATATATAAATATATATATTATATAAATAATACATATAATAATTTCAATAAAACATTGAATCGCACTAAAAAATGTACTTGCTCCGCCGGAGCAATGATCACTAATAAGTTACAAAATAGAATGTTTGTTTTCTTAAGCAGAGATTTGCAATGGAACTACAAAAAACTAACACAATCTAATATAGCCTTGTTTGAGATTACCAGTGCCAGACAATACTGCATCACATATACTATAATATTGCATCACTGCAACCTGATTACTGGTTACTGATCATTCAAATGGCACTCATACATGCTGGCTTCTAATACCTTCTATCATGTTACATACCAATAGCATAGGTCACACACATCTACTGTTAGGTTATGTTTTGTTGGAAGATTACTGAGCCAGACAAGACGCATTCAATAAAACTGTAATTGTAATGTGCATTCACTGAGCACCTGATTACATATACATATTATAGGTAATATAACACCCAACATTCCAGGAAACCCAATCCTCCGTAACAATAGATGTAAATGCTCAAATTACAAACATATCACATAAAGAGGGTCCTGAAGCCTCTAAAAGAATGATTTACAGACAACAAAACCAAAATATTATGATTAATTTAGGTACTTATATTGAGAATTTTTAAATTTTACGAGAACAAAATAATCTACTAATATCCTTGTACAGATAATGGGCACCTAGATGGGCGTTTTCTAATATAAGCTAATCCACTTTCATGGGCGAAAATTGGAAAAGAAATTTCTAGCCGTCCACACAAAATCTTTTAGTCACATAGAAATGGGTACGTGGCGTTTCATTCAATGATATATTATTTTCATATGTCCCCTCATGAGAAGGAATCTTTGGCAAGAGTTTTTTGAAAAATCCCCCCCCCTGTCAGGGAGATCTTTCCTTTCACAAGTTTTACATGGAAATATTTTGACTGTAATGAATCAATTTTATATTTAGACATATTTCGAAACAAAAAGAAAAATCCATACTAAAGTAGCTTCAATAATAAAATACAACCAAAATCTATACTTACAACAATGATTTTCCTTGGAGCTTACAGAAAAACATTACGGGGTATTAAATGAAAATTCGGCCCATGGAACATCTCACTTTCTGCCTTTCTACAATACCTCAAAATTGTAATGGTTAAAAGCACCTAGATTAATAGTTCGCCCAACTAACCCACCTTGCCAAATTTGATAAGAAAATTTCTTCTACACGATAAACTACTTAAAGTACACCAACCCGTTAGGAAATGGATGTGGAACCATTCAAAAAAAACACACGCTGCGTTTTTCTTGGCCAAAAGCTATGTTACACTTTAAGAAATTCAAAAGTAGCGTAACTGGTTTTTACCATATCTCCTTCAATTGGCAAAACGGAAACTGTGGCCTCTATAAATGTAACATTATCAAATTAATTATAAATTTTTTGACAATCCCATAGTAACATTGTTCAAAACTTGTAACCACTCACTTAGAGTCAGAATAACAAGGGCCTACAGATTTGTATAAATTTTTCATTAAAGAAGACAAGGAGAAGAAGCTTTATTGGTTAAACATAATGCTGAGCACGAAAAAAGACGAAATTTGAAGATTGTTTATCATTTTTAAAGAAAATGTATAAGTTCTATCTCAATTGTTCTAGAAGAAAAGTTTAAAACACAGGAGTTAAAATAAAAGTATCTGAAAGCACATCCCATACAAATAGTTACTTCTTAAATTTAATAACACCAAAATCGTTTAAAATTTAAAATAAAATAAAACTTTTCCAAAATTTCCTTCTGTGCTATTAATTACATGAATAAACCTGGTGTTCTTGGAAATGTAAAAAAATTTATGTATACTAAATCCTATTGCCAATCTTTTCATTTGTCGGTTATTCTATCTCTTATTTTTTGGTTTCTTTTTGGTTCTTTTGATATTTTTACTGTGCTCCCTGAAGATATAGGTATAAGATGCCACGAAATACAGAAGTTTTACATCTTTGCTTTTTATTTCAATTAGTAACATATTAGTAGTATATTATATATATATATATAATATATATATATACACATTTAAAAAATATATTCTTTTCTATATTTTTGGACATAAGCATTGATAAGCGTGTACTTGCGAGCTATCAGTAATACAAGATACTGACCAGGATGAGTTAAAAAGGTTTTAGTGCCTGTTTCATTGCATTAAACTATGCGCCTAAATTTTGTTTCTGTGAACTTTCCGACGAGAAAATATATCTAGGCCTCAAATTCTTGGAAAAAGCTTGTCTATTTTACTCTTAACGTGTTAACGGGTCTAAGTTTTCTTTTGCATTATTAAATGACCTCAGAAGCCAGGCATTGATTTGTTTCTTACTATAATTCTAATACCGTGATAAAGTATAGAATAATGCTAACTATGTAGTTTTTTCGATAAGTGTAAGGTAAAACAAGGTATTTAAAACGCCATGTTCTCCTTGAAAGGAATAATCATTTAAAATATATAATTTATGAGGAAAGGGTAGCTGAGGTGATTAAGTTTCTGATTGGCTCCTTATGCAATCAATCACGATTAGCCCCCAAAAACACACGATTTCTTACTATCAAATAAAACAATGGCTAATATACGGAAAACGTAGTATTATTGTATAATTTATTATATAAAAATATGTCAATGTTACTTTCGAACCTTTTCCTTACAGTTCCAATTTTCCACTGACCTGTGCGAGGATCTTTTAAAAATTGATTACAGAGATTCAATAGAGTATAATGAATGTGGTACTAATTAAAAAGTGAAGTGTTCACATACATAAGTTAAACCTGAGGTATCACTATCTATGATGAAATGATTTCAAGATATAACGTTTTGAACGGTGCGAAAATCACATCTCCCATCAGTTGATTACATACATTGATTAAAAATATACATGATTTTGTTAGTTTTAAATTATATGAAATCGTAACTAAATAAGATACAATTAAATATTTTTACACGCATCTTCATGGTTGTATATTAGATATGGCTAAGCTTCTTCATTTTCATGGTTCTATAAAGGCTCATACATGAAAAAAATAAAAACCCTAGGTGTGATATAATTTAATAGAACAGTTTCTCATGTAAAGAAAGTCATAATAAGTCCTTGAACTTTAATTTTTCTATGTCATTTATATCAACCATTAATGGATGTGCAAAACTTTAATTTGAAATTTTAAAAATTGAAATTTAAATTTATCAAGAAAAACTAAAACAATATAAAAAATAAAATACACTGGTTTTGGTATAAAACTATCAACCAAACACTGTAGATGTTTTTGTGAAAAGGTTATAAAGGAGAAGTTAGGAATACATGTTTAGCGCGAAGAAGCTCTGAACGCTGCTCTCTCAGTCATTAGTATGTGATAACACTGAAGCGTGTCGGTGAAGCGTTGTAGCTAAAAATATCTCTCTTGCCAAGTTGCTAATGAACAAAGTCCGATTTCTGTATCTATCATATTGCAAAATAAATGTCGAACGAGTCCTTGAAAGTATAAATTTATAGTTAAACATGACTATTTACCATCTACGTAACACACTATACATCCCCACATATTGGTGACCAAATTTATCAAACAGCAATTCATCAACACTTTTTTATTTCTGGATTGTGAATAAAAGTAACCAAGGTCACGGTAGTAATCATGTTCAACTCCAGGTTAAACAATAACAACCTTTTTTGTAGTGTGTTATAATTACCTATTATATTATAAAATATAAAAATACAACTTTTATACATTGAAAAGAATATAAAAACAGAGCAATACTATATAATTTAATGATTTACATAGTACCTCAACTCGGTAATATAGTCCTAACGATCTTTTGAATTATCGTAAGATAGGGTGTTTAAAATTGAAGAATAGAAATCATCTTCCAATTAAAACATTATGGGTGATTCTATTAGTTTTTTGACACTCAAAAGCAAATGTACTGGGTTTTTGTTAACCTAACTGACTATATATAAAAACAGTTTCTGACATAGCACTCAGTCGATAATTTGCTATGAAAAATTCAAAGATTTCTTCATCTTTGTCTTACCTAATACCTGAGAATAAGTGGTGCTGTACTAAAAACTTGTAGGATTTTCCAGATCCAGGAGGATCGGTGTTTCAGCAGCTCTTTATACACTCAGTAAATTGGATTGCGAGGCCTCTTCGGGATTCTTTTTTATTTAAATCTCAGGGAGTAATAATCGTCGAGTTTCCTGCAAACACTTACTCTCTGCTGCCTTATCTTGGCGTCGAGTAAACCAGAAGTTTGTAAAAATAAATTTGGACCGGAAACAAGCATTTTATATTAAGTAATAACTCCATTATTGTTATACTTATAAAATAGTATTAAATCAGTCTATAAAATGAATTTCCAAATTTGTCTTACAATATTTATAAGATGAATAATTTGGGGGAAATTCTGTTTATGAAACAGCATTTTCAATTTATGACGACGAATAACTGATGTAAAAGTGGTTAAAATTTACAACATTTAAATAAAACTGTACTTAATTTCGGTATATTTTACGGAATTAGGATGATATTACCATTTATTTAAATTGATTTTTTCTCATGAAATGTTAATGGCTTATCTTATTTAATTATATTATGAAACGTTGCTTGTTGTCTTTAGTTAATAATGTCTCATTAAAATTAATCCAAAAATCTATTTCAAAAACTTTTTCATAAAACTATTTATTAATTTATTATTTAATAGATTTTAAACAGTGCACAGATTACAAGTGGCTTTTTGATAGTTAATGTAGCCACTGCGACATAAATATGTTTTTATTTCCTTGAAGTTTGCAAGCCAGGAAAGTTCTATACTATAATTCGTTTTATATAACTATTTTTGGGTTTAAAAAATAAGACCAATTGCTTTCACGATAGCCCCACCTTTAAGAAAAAAAGGCAAGGAAAAGATGTCTTATTTTACCAGGTTGAAAGTTAGGGCTAAGAAGCCCTCTCTATACACGGTTAACCTGGGAACCAACGGCTTAAAGCGTGACTTCCGAACCACCACCAATGGCCGGGCAGGCTTGCTGCTTGCAAAGGACAGGATCGCACAGGCTGATCACCCATCCAAGCAGTGGCCCACGATCGACGTTAGCTTGATCTGGTTATCGTTGCGAATAATCGCCGTACCCGCTACACTGCGCCACTGGACAAAAAATGTGGGACAGCAGAGAACTAAATTTATGATTAAAAAGTAATTATAAGAATTTGCAATGACATAAAGCAATGTGTTAGGTTCAAACCTATAGTAAATATAAGTCCATATTACCATAATTTAGTAGCATCTTCTTTTGTGTGTAAACTGTGCGATGATTAGGAAATAGATTAGTTACACAATAAGTCTTTTGTTTTATTAAAACTTAAATGCATAACGCCGGAATATAATGTGACACAAATTAAAAGGCTTGCTTTTTAAAACAAACATAATTTAATGTATCGTTAAGAAACAATTTGTCAAAACTGGAAATTTGTTCAAATAAATTGTATTTAAAAACTAAGTATTTCCTGAAAAATTAAATTACCTACCATAAACACATTGAGATATTTATATCTTCGACTATAAACCTCCAGGGTGACTAATGCTGGCCCAAGAGAAATGGCCGTCTTTAAAATGTCCTACATAGTTGAAGAGGTCAACGATAATTTCAAGTTGAATTTTGGGCTGCTATTGAGAGATATAGTCCTA
>NW_025787353.1:0-13374 GCF_021130785.1 Homalodisca vitripennis
ACAGCGGTTTTCAAGGGGTCTCAACTTGTGAGGCGGCGACTTACCAGGTGGTCACCTGTTTTTTGTGGAAACTAGTTTTCAATGTGAGGGAAAAAGGTACTTAAAAGTGGTGTTCAAAGCATCAAAAGCCAGTTCTCAGTTAAAAGACATCTTCGAGTATCTGATGTTGAATTCTAGTGTGCAAATTTTGTTTTTGCCTGATGTTACTTGAGAAGCCCCTTATGGTTAGCAACCAATCGTTGTCTTTCATACAGGCCAGGTTTTCCTGACTTGCTTAAGTTGTCAAAAGTTGTGTCCAAAGGCTGAGAAACTATCGACCTCCTTTATCTAGTGGTGCCAACCTTTTCCAAAATCATTTAAAAAAGCTGTGATATTTACCAGACTTAGTCGAATTTTTAAAAAAATCTAATTCTCTTTAAGAAAAAAAAAAATTAATTTGGCTTTTACAAGGGTTTGTCCACTGAGAGCACGGTCGAGCCTCTAGTTTCAGGAATAATAGGTGGCTTTGAACACTGCTCTAGCACACTTGCCAACTTGTGTGATTTGACAAAGTCTTTTGATTGTGCTTCACATGACATCCTCCTTAACAAATTACTACATCATGGTCTAAATGGTGTTAAGCTATACTTCTTTCGAACTTACCTGACTGATCGTACTCAGAGGGAGTACTTCAACAACACACTCTCTGAGTTAGCTTTAGTTAAAGGTGGAGTACCACAGGGATCGGTCCTGGGCCCATTCTTATTCTCATAAATGATTTGCCTATCAATGTGGAATGCGGTTCAGTAATTTTCACACATAACTCCACGTTTTATTGTACAAATGATGATATAGATACCTTGTTTGTAGAGAGGACTCATGTCCTACAACAAGCTAACCACTTTTCACCTAATGGTCTGTTACTAAATACTACTGGTTTTCATGTAATGGTCTGTTACTAAATAATAATAAATCATAAAATATTTTATTTTCTCTTTTTAAAAATCTTACGTTAACAAAGTACAATTTAAATTTATAGTCCTGTGTACGACTCTTGGGTATAACTTTAGATTTCAAGTTGACTTGGTAACCCAATATTCAAAGTGTCTGTTGTAGGCTGTCAAAAGTAACTTTTTTGCTGTGTCACCTAAAGAAACTTGTTCCCAAAGATTATCTTAAATCTGCATATTATGCATTTTTTTCATAGCACCATATTGCATGGAATCACCCTATGGGGTAACAGTCATGATATTCAAAAAGTATTAACTATTACAGAAAAAGGCTGTTAGAATTTTTGCTAATGTCTTCTCCCTAACTACATGTAAACCTATTTTTTGCGGAGGAAGGTACTCTTACAGTTATCAACCTTCATATTTATTTGTGTCTGATTAAAGTAAAACAGAATCTTGGTGACTTTCCTCTTAGAAATGACATCCATCAATATTCCTACTCGAGGCAGCTTATATTTAGATCAGCCCTACTGCAGATTAAGCAAATCACAATCTATGTATTCTTTTATTGGTATACATTTATTTAATAAAACTACCTCTTACCAGTCATAACATTAGTCTTATTACTAATTCAAATCAGTGATATATAGATGGCTGTTAACTAAACCTTTTTATAGTATAGATGAATATCTGGGCACTTTCTGTGATAGATGTTTCTTTTTAATTTTTAAACCTATCTGTATTGTAGCTTACCATATATGTTTAACTGTTTTAATTGTCTGTTATTGTACTATTTATTTATTATTGGAATCTTTTATCAATTTATTCCAATTTTATTAATTTAATATCAGTAGAATCTGTCATTACATGTATTTATTGTTAATTGTCGATGCTTAGTTAAAAACATATTGTTTCATCTCGGCCATCCAGGTTTTCCCTTGAATTAACATTTAATTTAATATATTGTGAGCTAATATTCTATTGAAGCCTTGGTGCCGATGTCAATGTGTTGTAATAATGTTATGATGACTAATAAAGATTCTTGATTCTTCTCTTACGTTTTACAACCTGTGACTTGTGCTCAGCAGTTTGTTTTCTGTGCAGTGAAAATGCCTGGACTCGAAGCAACACTGAGTTGTTTATTTTAACCTAGACTGTAGTTATATGGTAGGTTAGTTAGTCACCTGAGGAAGTAAGAGAACACATTGCAGATCTTGAAATGTAGTTCATATACATTTTGTTAACATATACCAATGGCAAATATCCAAAAATCCTTATTAGCATTTCAAACCTTCCATCGTCAATAACAAACTTTAAACAAAGAATTCAGTCATATATTGCAACTCACTTTATTTCTCTTTTACCAATAATTGTAATTTATGAAACATTTTTTTTACTTACTTCACTGTTACGTTACTTCAGAAAAAAGTAACACACATTATTAACTAACTATTGAAATTTTTATACCGTATTAGTAACATTTCTTTACCTTTTTCACAAGTCTAGTTTTGGCAATATTATCAGTAAGTGGATGTGTAGTCATATCAAACAGAAAAAAGTTAGTTTTCTCTGTAGTTAAAACTCCTTTCTCCACGAGGTTCTTGGCAAGTCTTTCTCGAACGTTCCTCAATTGGTAGCGCATTTTCAGGGGATTCCATGTTTCACCTGAAAAATAAGAGTTTTATTTTACGGTATGTATACAAAATATGACTTCAGAGAATGACATGCTTTTTTAAATTACTTATGAATTAAGGAAATAATTTTCCTTCATGAAATGTTTTTTTTTTTTAATAAAATAAAGGAAATGTATTCCTTTGATTGATAGTTTTCATAATATATCAAAAGTTTCATGTTTATTGGTCATCTTTTATAATTTATACATACTGTAAAAATTATATATTTTTATTTTGAGCAGTGTGTCTGTAAGCTTGCATGCAAGATACATCATATGAAACCAATGAGATGAAACATCAGGTTTATTAAAGGTTTGTCCTATAAAACCTGCTTTTAAATTTAAACATCAAGCACTACTTTAATGCTTTTAGGGAAATGGATATTTAACCCATTACGGATTGCTGACCAGATATCTTGTCCACACAGTTATGTAGCATTATGGCACAAGGCGACGAGCTCAGCCTGTTATACTGTACTGTTTTTAATATTGCTCCCTAGTATTTATAATAATGACAAAGATCTATATTTGGTTTCACTCTCTTAAATTGCCATAAATATCAAACACATCACACAATTACAGACAAGTGGTTCTTGCTCATATTTGGCATTTGGTAGTACTACCTCATTTGTTCATTTCTTTTGATGTACATGACCATGATAGTAACATTTTATACACTTGTGCAGTATAAATGTGTACTACCGTATGTAATATATTTAAAACTAACACTTATTTCATTTTAAAGGTAGGTTTGTGTGAAGGCTATGAGTAGCACCTTTGCGGTTCTGTCACTGACTAACTTTTTAATTAATGAATGTGGTTTTAAAGCATTACAACCTCTATCTATTAAAAAAGTACTGGCGAAAACCTCGAAGCCCTTTTTATCAATTTTGTGAAGGTTTTGTTTATAAAAAGTTGTAACTTTTTTTATTTTAGCAGTTAGAGTTATAATTTTGGTTTTGTTTTATTTGTCATAAAATTCTATATTGTAAAAAAAGATATATTTGTAATTTACATTCTTTTTAATACCTTTTTTCACTTATAAAAAAAAAATTCTTTTGCAAAATTATTTTACAAAAGTTAACTTTTAGCTGTTATAACTAAAAAAATTGCATTGACATTATATAAACTACTATTATTTCTAGGTTCCTTACATAATTGTAAACATTTCACATAACATTTCATAAACTTACCTCTATAAACAAAAATGTTGTAGGCAGTTTTTGTAATTTCCGACAATTTCCCCAAATAGTGAGTTATTTGTCAAATGATTGAATATTTACTTTTTTATACCTTTTTATGCGCGTAATACAGGTACTTTGGGATTATACCGACCGCATCAGTACGAAGAAACACAAAAATATAAATTTATAGAAACAAACCTGATAGAATGAAAAAACAACTCTTTAACTTAATTACAAAATTACAAACTTACAAACGATTATCAATGGGGTCAGATTCCGTTATATGCCCCCAACGCTTTAAACCTTTTTCAATGAACTTAGAACGTTATAAAACGATGTAGTTGAGTAATAGAACTAACATTCCATCAATCAACAAGCATTTCCAGGTATTGTGATCGGTATTTGTCGCTGTTATCTTATCTTTCTTGAGAATCCGATTACGGCAGGTCGCGCAGCGGGACTCTGCAATCACGTTATCTACTAGACCGCTCGACTTTGACCTCTGTCTGAGGTTGTGGGAGGGGTTTGCGATAAGACAATTCCTGTTTTATATTGAAGAAATATTGTTCTACGCTAATCTAGTAATCAGTAGAAGCAAAATTCAAATAACGATTCATGTCTGGGTTGTGGTCGGTATAGTCCCAAAGTACCGTAATACCTCCCTCACTTTCACTTTTGGCATCGTCAGATGATTCCGAATCTGATATGTTACTGACAAAAATATCACTCAGATCGTCAACATAACCTTATTAAACTGAAATAACTTATCCAGACTAAACAAAACAATGAAGAGATCAGCTGTTGAAGTTGTGATCAAATCAGCTGACGAAAATGGTGAAGTTGACAAACCTCTACAACTCAATGTAAAAACTGCAAAATCACCGCTATAGAGTATAAAGGTTTACTACGTTTTTTACATCCAACAACTATCCAGATTGCGTATATCGCAAATTTACCGCATTTGGATAATTTATAAAGCCAGTGTAAAGGATTTACCAAACGTCCGACATTTCGGACGTCCGAGGTTTTGGCCTAAACAGCAAACGTCCGAAATGTCGGACGTCCGATGGTTTTGGCCAAAACAACGTTGTCCGATATTTTGGACATCGGAGTGCAAAGGGTTAATAAATCATTTTGAAAAGAAATTTGTTTTTTTATGGGTACATGAAAATTTTGAAAACGAAAAGCACTAGGTGGTTAAAGAATGGTAGTAGAAATAGAGGGGGCAAAAAGATCAGAAAGAGAAAATATAACCGTACAAGAGTGGTAGATGGTATGTGGTGGTGGTTGGAATGTTGGATAATCAAGTATAGACATTTCTAAAATGGAAAGAAAAGTGAAGTAGGTTTTGTTTTATAGGTTTACACAGAAACAAATGGGATACTTAACTCATTTAGTATTTATACTAGAAACCATAATAGAATCAGATATGTAGAAAGCCTACTTTGGTCTAACTGCAGACGGATATCATTGACAGTTTAATCTTTGTTGACCCACTGACTTCTGCAAACAATTAAATCTTATTGAAGTGCTTCCAGAAATCTTTAAACACTGAACTTATTCAATATATACAAACCCTAACAACTACACCTATTAAACTTAACGTTTGATACAACTTTCAAATTTTAATTTAATGTTATTCTAATAAATTATTAGTAACTTATCTCACATCTTCACATATTTTTATGAACCTAATAAAATCAGTAAAACTGCATTGAACGGTTACAAATTCAATTTCTGATGAACAGTGAAAGGGATGAAGGACATTTGTAGAATGTTTGACTGCATGATAAACAATTCTCAACGCAAACCTGCTTTACTGAATCCATGAAAACAGAGCTTGCACTGTCATCTGCCTGATTTTATTGTCAGTTCTACAGCCTATACATAAATTACCAGTTGAGATAATCTATCCAACACTGTGTGGTTCCAGGTGGATCAGTTTCCTTCATCCTCTTCAGTGCCTCGTCCAGCAAAACGTCTCCAGTGGGAGTGTCGTTCTTCACCAGCACTTTGCGGTTCAGCAGGCTCTTGCGCCGCATCCCTGCTTTCTCCAGTTCAACCCGCCCTCGCAAACCCAGTTTCTATTAATATACACCCACGCAGACCGCTTGATAGGCAATCATTCCAGAAAGATGTGTATCCCTGTAACAAAATGTATCTGTGGTAGAATCAATTAGGATCTATAATAAAACTCTGATTTTATCATAAAACTGAATAAACAAATCTAGTGCCAAAGAGAATTCTGACATTGATTTGGTAATCAAGCCTTTGACGGGTAAAATACAAACATCCATTATTTTTGGATATGTTGTAAATTCACAAAGAAAAAAAAAGTTAAAGTGGTTGGACATTAATGGATTACGCAGATACTCATCCCTGATATGAATAAAGAGATAACATAGATTTTTATGACACTAATGGAACAGTTGGCTTTTTAGCTTTTCAAATGACAATGAGATATGGAAATTGGATAACCAGGAGGAAATTTTAAAACTTTTAATAGTTCACAAGGATAATAATTAATTATTAAGAAAGAAGTTTCTTCTTAATAGTCCTACAACCAAAGTTCTTAATAAAAATTTTAAATTATTGTTACTAATTATAATGTGTAGTACAAAGAGTAACGTGCCTATTACTTTTGTTAAGAACACTGAAACAATGTTGCTAAGATTGGGTTATTAACTAATGCGCTGCAGTCCAACAATCATCAGATAGAGACCCTGTCACAATGCTGCATATCCCTACATTGTTGTGAGGGCACCTGTGTATTACATCTGCAGTGGTGAGTATGTGTAGGGATCCAAACTTGAGAACAGCTTAGCTTTGAGACCACTGGAATCCCATTTTAAGACCTGAGAAGAAATGGCCAATCGTTTCAACAATGTTGTGGTTCTGATGAGAGGTGTTCTTTCAATTTTCATGAAGTACTGAGCTCTTATCACCAAATGATTAATCATTGTGGGATATTTCACATTCCCTTCCATTGTAAACACTTAATCATAGAAGAAGTATGCTCACAAAAATTGAGTTCAAGTTTTTAATGGCCTTATTATTAATAACCAATCAAATCAAACCTACAACAAAATAACCAGAACATAACCCCAGAAAGGCTGCCTTTTTTTTTTTTTTGCCAATTTTAAAATTAACTTGATATTTTGGAAAACTAAATAATTTAATTTTCAGTCCACACTCACGGGATAGTTTTTTAGGATTATAAAATATGGCTCGCCTGCAATTGTAAAAAATCTCATCTAAAATAAAATGATTCAATGTTTTGGCCTTATTTATTTCCACAAACTAAAATGTCATGACTAATGAAAAAATACAGTAATCTCTAATCTTGTCACATGAGCAAACCTGCTTTTATTTAAGAAGACATCTTGTTGTCATTAAAAAGTTTCAACAGTTTTGCTACTCTCAAGAGCCAACAACAAACATTTAATTAAACCTCATACGTTCTGTGTAGCTTATTACGTCTGATCATCAGGACATGTCATTTCAATTGAAGTATAAGTGGTCAATCTAAATGGACTCAAGGCACCTTAACCAAAAGCAAAGAATTCTGAAACAGCGCACTTCCTTCTTTAGAAGTAAACAGCTAATCAATGGTAACAATACAAACATTAAATACATAGAGAAACTTAAAATATAAAAAGAAAATAAGCTTGTAAGTCAAAGTATGGCATGGACTTCCCCATCAAAGTTATTAAAATTTTCTGGTTACTTTTGGGATTATACCGACTCCACACCAGTATGCAAGAAACACAAAAATAGAAATTATTATAGAAAACAAACATGATAGATACGAAAAAAACAAATCTCTTCAATTACAAAATTACAAACTTACAACATTTCCCAGGTATTGTGATCGGTTATTGTTGTCGCTGTTATCTTATCTTTCTCGAGAATCCTGATTACGGCCATGGCCGCGCCGGCCATCACGTGATTTGCACGGTACATCATTGCCTTTCCATTAACTAATTTCAATTTATATTTCTGATTAGCTCCCTCTAAGGAAATTTGATAATTTTACTGATAGGGTATTTCTATCTCGGAAGGGATGTTTTTCTTTCGTCCGACATCAGCGCGGCGGCAGCAACCGAAGCGTTGCTGTCGAAGCCAAAAGCACCGCGCTGATGGCCGGAGGCACTAGCCCTCCGGCTCGCATTTTGGGTGGCGGAATGTGATCAAGAATAAAACACAAGTTTTGAGTGTTTTTTAAATAAAGAGTTTAGTTTGGTAAATGTTTGTTTTTGTTGAATTTTTGTCTGTTTAGGAGATAATGTAAGAGGTATTAAAAACACTGGAAAGTTACAACAAAGCGATGCACCAGCTGAATACAGGGCTCGGCGAGACTCTGTCAATCACGTTATCTACTTAGACGCTTCCCGACAACCTTTGAACCATCTGTCTGAGGATGGGGAGGTGTTTGCGATAAGACAATTCCTGTTTTATATTGACGAAAATATTTGTTCTATCGTCTAATCTAGTTAATTCAGTAGAAACGAAATGCTTGAAATAACTATTCAATGTTCCTGGGTGTGGTTCGTGTATAAATCTCCATAAGTACCACAAATTTATCATTTTTTAAGATCTGTGGTAGCCAAATTTAAAAAATTCCCAGTACCATAAGGAATTAAAAGAACATGTTTCCAACAACGCATTTTCTTTCACTTATTTGTGGTCAAAATTGAAAAACTATTAAAATTTAAAATAATTTTTTAAAACGGAAAAAATTTTAAGGAAATATATATATTATATCATATATACTAATATATATTTATATATTTGTAGAGAACAATATAATTACGGAGAATGAATTATTTTATGCACAATATTACAATTTCTTAAAATTTCCCATTGAAAACTAATTGTTTTAATGTGGAGTTTGATCTTAACCATGTTCCCCTAAATCAATTGCAATACCTTAATGTCTTTTTTACCCTGTCTCATAGCCTAACGGAAAATATTTTCCTAGCTATTTTTTTAATTTTTTTTATTTGATGCAAAAAATCTTGCATTTCAAATTGCACTTAGAATGATCTTACGTCTGAATAGCAAAAGTAGCCAAATTAAGGTGACACTCCTATGAGATGTGGGCTCTCCCCTTAAAATCCAGACTGTTACAGAATGCTTATAACCAATAACGTGCTGAACATGTTTTTGACAACCATTGATGCAGGCCTAGCCTATTTTTAACATATCTCCTGATCCCATCATAGGTTCCCACTCTGAAATTTGTATGGAGTTATCCACAAAATTCATACAATTAAAAACATCCTATATATATTTGTTGTTTTAATTTCAAAAATAACACTGACTCAAAAAATTTCTTTGAGTTTCAACAAAAAAAATTACAATTTGTTACCACAAAATGTTAAAATTGGACAATCAAAATTTTAAAGCCCCATGTAAATGGAACTTCTTTTAAATGAACTATATCAAAGCAAAAGTGGAATTCATGATCTCAAGAGGAATTAATTAAATAAACCAGCCAAATTCTGAAATGAGTTCAACGTTAAAAACTACTTTTTGATTGTTTGGAATTCGAGTCCTAACCATTGCCAAGTTGCAATCGTAACGCAATATATAAAAAAGAGTTATGGCCCGGGAACAAGCAGTACGTTGTGATGAGATCTGATGATCTGACTTTATTAAGTTACTACGGATAGTTGCAACTGACTGGTGCTAGTCCCCAGGCCATCCTGTGATGCACAAACTGTTTCCAACGTCTTATAAATTTACAACTTGTAGAGAGGCCTAAATTTTTCATCTCCTCAACTTACAAACTAGACACTAAATTTAAATGAAGCAAGATCATTTATTTTGTAGCCATTTGAAATATTGTTCAATATTTAACTAAATACATTTTTGTCACAAAACAGCCACATTCTTTTTTTTAAAGTGAATAAAGGAGGTAAAAAAAAAAAAAAAAAAAAAAAAAAGTAAAATTAATAATTATTTAAATTCCAACATTGCCTTAACTCTTTGACTTACAATGTGCCAAAGCACATGAGTTTCTACAAAAAATTGTTAAATAAAAAAATGTTTTAATTTATTTTTAGAGGTCCTGAGTCAGCTGTTTCTTTTAAATCATTAGAGAGATCATAATAATTAAGTGTGTTGATTGTTGTTTTTTTTTGTCACCATTCACTTTGAATCAGCTGATGAGTTTGGAATCATTTACTGCATCTACAAGTTTCTAAAACAGCTTTCATTCATCTGACAGAATAATTCTGTAAAGGTAAGGTTATGCAGTTTATTTAAAAATTCAGTATTTAAAATTGTCCCTTATTATTTGTCCCGTCCGTTACCAAAAAAAGAGAGTCCTAACTGCAAATTTTGTTATGTCTTAAATATATATTTCCTCATTCATTACCACTTTGGAAAAGTAAAGGTTAAAGCTTTCCCTGTATTTACTTTAAATTTTTATGAAAATTCATAAAATTGGACATTATTTGGAGTAACTTTTGAGTGTAAACGGACGGGACATTGTAAACGGCTTTGGGACAAATAGAAACTAGCCACAAAAATGAGATTTTTTACAGGGTTAAATGGCAGACAAAAAAAAATTAGGGTTTTGAGTTTATTACAAAAACCCTTTCAAGTAAAGCAATCAGAGCCTAGGCCCTATATTCATGACATTAAAATTAGAATTATTACACAAAAATAAATTACTAACAAAACTTTGATCATCATATGTATTGTTTAAAGCTTGTAATGATATTGCAAAATAACATAACAAGTATATAAAAAATTAAGTTTTTAGGTTATGCCCAATTAGGTAACTAGTCTTTTGTTAATTGAGATACACAACCAGATGATTTAACTCCAAATTTTTTATTTCAGGTTTTAGAACAAAGAGATTCCATTGAGATAGTTCTTTACTTTCTACATCATGGCACCGATTTAACAAAAGATCGAATGAAAAAGTTGCCAGTGCACAAGAAAAAGGCTAACCCGGACACTTGGAAAGATCACTTGAAAAAAGATAGGGAGAGGAAGAATGCACAAAGAGAAATTATGAAGCAGGAAAGACGTTCAAATCCAGAGATGATGGAAGAATATCGAGAAAGAGAAAGACTTCGTAAAAGAGCAGCACGAGAAAGAAAGAGAAAATCTGACACAATGCCAATCAGTAAGAACCCTAGCCCTCTTGGTTCATATAAATGTACTAATACTCTAAAGAAGGCTGTTAAGAAGGTAAAGTTATCACTTCCTTATAGTCCTTCTAAAAAGTTGGCGGTTATCAATGATTTTATTAATGATGTTCAAAAATCTGGGATGGTAAATTTGGTTATGTTTGAGCACAAGAAATCTCCTGCTAAACGCTATATCAGTGAAGAAACAAAACAAAGTGTTCTTTCCTTCTATGAAAGAGATAACATTTCCCGTCAAGCTCCTGGAAAACGGGATAAAAAGTCTGTTAAAAATCCAGAAACTGGCAAACGAAGTTTGCTTCAAAAACGACATATGTTAATCACAATAAGTGAAGCATATGAAATGTTTAAGATGGAAAACAAGGGCTATAACATTTCAAGAAGTAAATTCTTTAACCTTCGCCCAGAAAACATATTACCTGTATCAAATATGCCACACAATGTTTGCGTATGCAAATACCACGCAAATTTTTATTGGATTGTCACTGCTCTAGCCAAAACTTTTGAAAGTTCGAACTTCCCAAAAGATTACAAGGCTTTACTTGAAGAGATGTGTTGCAACACTTCTAATGAGTGTTGTATGATCAATGAATGTTCTAAATGTAAAATGGACATACATGAAATTGTACCTACAGAATTTGATTTAAACATAACTATTAAATGGAAGGAGTGGCAGGAGGTTGACAAACATCTCACTGTACATGAAGTTGTGTCATCTGTTGAAGATGCTTTGGAAAAAGCCAACAAGCAACTTGCTAAGTTCAAAACTCACTCATTTGTAAAAAATGTCCAGTTTAATCATTTTGAAAATCTAAAAAATAATGCTACGGATGAAAAAATTGTAGTTCAATTTGATTATGCAGAAAATTATTCAATCATCCAACAGGATGAAGTTCAAAGCGCCCCACTGGCAGCACAAACAAGTCTCAATCTTCACCTGTGTTATTTGGGGAAAAGACAAAAAAGTTGATTCCTATGCTGTTGTAAGTGATGATCTATCGCACTCAAAATTTTCAGTGTGGACTTCTCTGAAAACTATTTTTTGTCATTACGACTGCACCAATGTAAAGCACGCTGACTTTTTCAGTGACAATTGTGCGGCTCAATTTAAGAACCGCTACATCATTTCTAATTTGTGCTATCTTAATGATGATTTAAACATGGAAGTTACCTGGAACAACTTTGCAGCTAGCCACGGTAAAGGTGCAGTAGATGGTGTTGGTGGTATTGTCAAAGGAAAGGTTTGGGTGGCTGTAAAGAGTAGACATGTAATTGTTAACTCAGCTAAAGACTTTTATGATTGTGCCGTTCAGGAGTGTGATAAAATTAATTTGCTATATGTTCCAAGTGAAGCAGTTGAAGAAAATAAAGCCTTACTTGACCCAAGATTCAGCAGGTCCCTAGAAATCACTGGGATCCAGTCATACCATGTGTTTTGAGAGAGCAAGTGCTACACATGTTTATGCTAAGCGAACAGCTCTTTCAAAGAAAATTAAGATCAAAGCTTTAAAATCTTGTGCCAATAAGAGGCTAAGATACCATGAAGTTTACACTTCTTCAGAGGATGAAACGGCTCATGATGAAGATGAACCCTGGCCGGAACCACTGGAAGACAGCATGTCAGGTGATCAATCACTTGACCTGAAACTCAACCCTGTTCAGAATCAGATGAAGTGGAAGAGGGAACTGGGTGGTTGTCATTTATGATCAAGACTGGTATCCAGGTAATTTAAATTGACTCGTTTTAAAATAAGTTTTTTTTAAAAATCTAACTGATACTACGTTTTACGTCAAAGAATAGTTTGCTTAAATATTTTAAAATTAATGCCTAGCTTACAGTACATTGAATTTTTCAGGTTATTGTTTATAAAGAGACGAAAAACTTTCTGTCAGTCCCAAATTTATGAGCAAAACTGGAACAAAAATTCTTTCTGGCCGAGCCCCCCAGACAATTCAGACGGTGAGGCAGACAACATTTTGTGCAAGTGGACTCACCGCCATTCCCCATCTCCCAACGTCATTTCGGCATGGCCAAAAATACATTGAAACATATCCAGTCCCTGTATATAAAGTTAATTGAATGTTTTGTAAGCATGTAAAGAATTGTGTATAAAAAAGTTTAAAAAGTTATGTATAAGCACATGTATGTGAAGATCTTTATTTTTTTGCTTATAAAAAGTTATTTCTTTTTAAAAAACATTTTAGAGGTCTCATTCAATGACCTTTTAGTTACCCATTATAGGGACAGTAATTCAAAACCCTGAAAATAACAATAATTAAAGGGCCACTTTTGCATAGTGAAATTAACCCGTCCCGTCCGTTACAAATAGATGTCCCGTCCGTTACAGGTGAAAAAGTAAATTTAAAACAAATAAAAATTTGTACAAATAAGTTGTGATATGGAATTGATAGTTTACTTAATTTGT
>NW_025787354.1:0-14422 GCF_021130785.1 Homalodisca vitripennis
GACAGACTCTTTCAATCAATATTTCACTACTTTAGATATTAATATTATAGCCATTTAATATGTAATATACAATAATCAAATTACATGAACTTAATATTTTTCTAAAAATGTACAGCTACAAGCACTTTAACAATAATACTATTTACGTGTTCGTTTTCTTTATAAACTGAACAATATTTTTAATATTTAACATTTAAAGCTGGAATTGGAAACTTAGTTTGAAAACAAAGTCCAGTGAACTTTCATCTAGTATACTTCTTGTTCACTGCTTTAAAGGGAGTCCTTGTAGTTAAATTCTGAGCATCTTATATTTTAGGACAGTTTTTACGGTAGATGAGTAATTTTAACTTTAATTACTCCTTAGAGCTTTTATCCTACTAATATTATAAATGCGAAAGTTTGTATGTTTGGATATTTGGATGTTTGATGTTTGTATGTTTAGATGTTTAGGTGTTTGGAGGTTTTGTCCTCGAATCACGCTGAAACTGCTATACGGATTGTGCTGAAATTTGGAACAGGTATAGTTTTTGGTCTGAATTAACACAGAGTGCTTTTTACCACCCGTAACACATTCATTTCACCAAATAAAGTCGAATTCAAATTGAAAAATGAGTTTATTTACATTCGAATGTTATGATAAGAACGAAACGTAATAACGTTTCATAATTAACATTAAACTGGCACTAAACAGCTGTTGACAGCTATAATTCGACAAACTTTCTGAAATGTCTGTTTACATTTAAGGGGAGCCAGTCGCGACGGCTCCTTCCATGCTATTTATATGGACAAACATAACGACACATAGGTACCGTTTAACTGAAAAGTATTAAAGATACAGACTTGAAATTTTTTGTGGGTGATTTTTATTACTTAAGGCATATTTTCATGCAATTTGAGTGTTATTGCTTAAATTGTTCAAATTATAAAACAAAAACTAAACATTGCTTAAAAAATGAATGACCGGTGAAAAAGTTATATTTTTTTATTATAGCTTATATTCGTTAAAATCTAACAAAAATGCATGGCATTACTCACCATATAAATGGAGAAGGTATGTACAAAATTTGAAGATGATACGTTGAATAGTTTTTGAAATAATGGTACCTAAGTTTAAAAAAAAACACAGGTTTCGGGAAATTGAGTTTAAAGTCGAAAAATCTGAACACTACTTCTAAAATCCACCAGGACAGTAATCAGCACTTTCAAACTTTTCTCGTTCTTCTTAAAATGGCTCCTTCTTACTCTCTTCTTCTTGTTTTCCTCTCTTACTTCTATATTGGCTCTTTTTATCCTTTCGCTAGCAATGTTCCGTAGGCCTTCGACCATAAACTTTCCGGTTTGAAACCCCAGGAGTTTGAGACATTAGTTTTGGCTATAGATCCCTCATTGAAGCACATGACAGCATCAGTTGCACCTAATTTAATTACATTTAGTCCTACAAAAACAGTTTTTTTGGCAATCTGTGCCAAATAACACCATTCAGACTCTCGTTCGGGTTCTGAGCTTTCCCGTTTAAGCACCGTTTCAAAAGATTTGGATTTGACAAATCTCTAAAAAACAGGTTTGATCAAATCCATGACAGCATCTGGCAAAGAGTGTTTGTGGCTGTAGGCTTCTACTGTTTGTTTCTGCTTATTGTACTGACACCAGTGGCGCACCCATGGTGGAGGGGGGGCTTTGGGGTGCCTTTGGAAGGAGCCCCCCCCCCAGGACCTGAATATAGTCCCGAGCCTAATAAATATCGTAAGTGACTAATCATACTTTATGTAATCATCATTATTATTTTATTATTCGTACTTTAATAAACTATAATGAAATTGTAACGACGTTAAAAACCTATTTTATTAAAGTAACACAGATTAAATCAATAAACATCAAAGAGTTATTGAAACAATATATTTAGAACGGTCTGTGCTGTCAGGGGAGAAGGCCGTATGTATTCACAGTATAAGAATCTGCCTTCTTCTCTGCCTGGCGGCTGGGTGTTAGGGCTCCTCACTCCGATATATCTCATTTTCCCATCCTGCTCTAGCTGCTGGGGGAGACTGGGGGTGGGACTACAGTGCGCGTAGCCAAACATAGGTGGCGGACCCCCCCCCACGGCACTAGTTTTGCCGTCCCATCCACTTGGAAATGACAACTTAGAGAGACAAACTGCTCCTCACCATCATACGTCGCCCTTGCCGCTGCCCCCGGCAGATATGTGAAATTTGTCTTTTTGTCACAAGTTGACAGTCGTAGTTTTTATCGAGATTTGACAACAGTAAGGAGGTGTGTTTTTGATAATGGGCGTATGTCTGGCTGTCAAGTATACAAAGCTGTGTTTTGTGGTCTACGGGTCTGACAAAATTGGGGTTGGGCAACAGTAGTTCTTAGGTAAGTTATGGGTTGAAAAAAGAAAAGGCTATGTAAAAAATACAAAACTATTTTAAAAACCGTTGGAAAATGCCACAAAAATATTTTCGGCAAGTAAGGAGCGTGCCCTACATGTGCTCGAACAGCCTGAGTTTGTGTTGGAGGATGTCTCGGGAGCTAACGTAAGAACACTTTTTACTCCTCCCCTCTTGCTCTGCAGTCTCGAAGTAAGACAAAATCACTTAGACCATTGCCTTTGTTTAAAACAAAAAAATAAATTTTCTTTTTTTGACAGACAGTGAAAAGTTAAAAGTGTTGAATTCCATGAAGGTTTCCCTCAAAGTTAGTATTTAACTTTCCTTACAGAACGTACGGGACTCAACAACGATAAATTTTTTTATGTTTTCATGAGCTAAAATAAATATACCTTGGCTGTCATATTCTGGAATTGAAGACTCTGCATACTGTGTTTTCATTGTATGCTTATTTTATTGCCACAAAAAAAAGGAAGATAAGGGAGTGCAAGATTAGACGCCTCAACCTGGACTGGCCAACGATGTTGAGGAAGGTTTTTCTAACTGTAAAAAAGCATTAGAACAATTTGAAAGAGCATGCAGCCTCAACAGTACCAACAAGGCAACTCCATTGTGTACCGCGCAGCTAACTTTAAAAAGAGTAATGGATAGTGGGGAAATCCAAATCAATCGACAAAATCCCTTGATAAAGGGAAAGACCCTTCAAAGCCAAAACAATCGAGAAACAAGACTCCTTCCGATAAAATAGACACTATGTATTTTTGGGTGGCGTGTATACGGATACTTGGCGAAAAAAATAGTTAATTTGGGTTATTTAGTTTGAGAATTGCTCTTAGGGGCCATAGAAGGATTATCGAAGCTAGATTTTGATATAAATCTCGTAGACGCTGCCGAGATAAAAAAAAAAAAAAAAAAAAAAAAAAAAGTTGAGGGAAACTGTTAGAGCAAGAAGCTGCTTAGAGCATGAATTTGAATGCGGGGGATCAAGATTTAAAAAAAACGACTTTGAATCAGTGTGGAAAAAATGCTACGTACGCACAAGTATGGAAAACTTCCACAAACCAAATTAATTTGATGCTTTGTAAACCAGATCAAATAAAAACTGAAAAAAATAGCAACTAAAGTTAAAGAGGCTTAAGTTTTTTTAGTATTCTTCGCAGATGAAACGTCCGATGTTTTCAAATCAATGTTGAACAGTTTTTCGTTTGTGTCTACGATACGAAGATTTCTGATGCATCAAATAATTACCAAAATATGTGGAATAGATCCACTATGTGAAGATTTCCTCAAGTTCAATGCCGCACTACAACCTCCTCACAAACACGGTAGGGAGTTGGCAAAAACTGTAATAAAAGGACTATCGCAGTGACAGAATATGTAAAACAAACATTGACGTCCAATACACCTACCAGCCGTGTGGCCAAGGGGTCCGATGGATGCGGCTGCCATGAGTGTGAAGTTTCGGTAGTTAAGTGGCACCCGCAAGCCTGTATATCCAAAGAGGAATGCTCACCCTCACAGCAAATATTTGGTTGCAAAGTTTGCGCCTTCTCATACGGTCCTTAATCTGGCATTGAACTCACACGCTTTCTTCTGAGAGTTGCAAGCATATCAGAAACTGTTATTCGGAATAGTAGAGAGGGGGGTGTAATAAATTTTTTCAACAACTCCTGACAAAGACAAGGCCAGATTTAACAACAGTGTATTGCAATCGGAGATGAAATGGTTTGAAAACCAACAGGAAAAAACCTGCTACAACTTTGTCCAACAAGATGCGGGGGTTGGCAAAGGCATGAATGCCGTCTTTGGTCATTGGAGAGGTGACTTCTTTCAACCCAGTTTGAAGTAGCGTTGGAGGAAATAAAAAACTGGAGTGATAGAGACTCTTCTTCTCTGGGAACTCCTTCTCCATTTTAACTCATGCTTATCTTTAACTAAACTGCCCCCATACCTTCGAATATCTCCATACTAACAAAAACCCCCACAGGGCACAACAAATAACCTTCAAGGGCTGACATCATCATATCTCTCATTTGGCATCAGACAATGCATCCCTTGGGTTTTACCAACTGTCAAACCTAGAGCAAAATAGCTGCAAGTGAAGTGATTTTGGAACTATCTTCTAGCAAGTCACAGCATGCTGAAATCTGTACTTGAAAGCCTAAAAATCCCATAAGAAACAGAATATGCGGATGAAGAGTTATATCAAAAAACTCGTGCTTGTATTTGAAGGAGGCTACCCATTATGGGCCAATTATGCCACACGTTATGGATGTAAAATCTCTCCCCCGATGCCCCCACCGCAAACCAGTTTGGGCAGACCAACCCCAAAAATTAGAAAAACGAACCAACAGCACACCCAGGGCTAGAATACGCTCTGAGAACAAGGGCATTGGGAAAGTTACCCTGGTAAAGGTGTACTACCGGCGATCTATTTTCATTCACCTTGGATTGAAATCTTTGAATAAGTTCCTTTGGAATTCCCCCGATTCATGAAACATAAAGGAGAACATATTGAAGGGGTTTGAGTTTTCGTGATGCCTACAGCCGATGGATCACGTAGATGGAAAGGCAAGAAACCTCAAAAACTTAATATATCTGCAACAATCCCTGTGTTTTGATTGTTTTTATAAAAAATGACATAATTGAAAAAGAGTGGTATCGGCGTGGTTGGCGGGCGGTGTAATGTGAGCGTCCAAAGTATTCAATGTATGGACGGCGGGGAACAACGAAACTCCGCCGCTAGCCCCGCCACGCTCTGATCCACTCGTGCTCAAAGCCGAGTTTGTACGTTGTGGCGGTTTGTTGCGGCGGCAGGTGTGGGGCCTACCTGGTGGTGCTCCGAAACAACAGACAACAGCTTTAAAGACCCACACCAACCACACCAAGAAATGTAATTGATTTTGTTGAACCTTGTGTGATAAGGACATGTTTCCTAACATCCACATATTGTCTGAAAATATTGTGCACTAATCCCTGTAGACTACGAAGTACAAGCAGAAAGGTCCGTCTCCTCAACATTTACGTAGACTCAAGGACCTAACTAGAGGAATACCAGTGGGGTGGCCTAACAAGACTGATGTGGACTGGCGGCTTTTGAATAATTCACCGTGAAATAGAAGTTAAGGGCACCAATACAGAGGTAGTTTCTTCTTCTAGCTTTTCCTCAAAAAAATCGACCAGCAACGTCTAGATTTTGTCACTTGTAAAATATTTTAAAGGCTTTAACCTTACGATCTCATTTTGTAATCATTTAAATTTATACATTTGTAATTTAAATGTATTATTTCTTTCCTTGATAAACTTAAAACTAATTTAATGGACAGTCCAACTTATTCCAGTATATGACATTTTATCATAATAAAAATCAATAATAAAGCTTTAAACTTGTAATTTCTAATAAGGTATTTAATTGGAGCTAAAAGCTGGTTTAATGTAATAGTAAGCCTATTAAACTTAAATTTTTTCTCTAATAAAAGATTAACTGTACGGTGTAGTTTTTCTTACTCTTGATTTAGATGAGTGACTTCTATTGTGACTTTTTCGTGTGATTTCTTTATGGGCTCGCGTGTCCTGGATTATTCTCTCCGAAACAGGCCACAAGACAGTTTGGTTTTTAAGCTTACGTCAATTGATCTAATGATCATGTAATTACAGTGATTGTAACCAAATGTTACATTATTGTAGTTCGATATGTTATCAGGCCAACTAATTTAATAATATTACTATGGTCATATCTGAAGGGTGTCATGTATAAATGGAAAACTCATAGGCTAGTACAAGTTTTTTAAAAACAAAAATTAAATAACGTTGGGAAGCGCACCTCGAAGCTCCCCCCCTCAAACCAAAAATTTCTGGGTGCCCCCCTGACTGACAACCATAATTCGCTATCATTAGGACACAGATGGTGCTGTGCTGAGGCTTCTCGTCAAGAAGACAATTTTATGGTAAAAGGTGGCCCCATATCACTTTTCTGCATATCCTCAACCGCTTTCTGTATTTTTCCTCCTACTGGCAAGGCCATAGGTACCTTTGCATCTGGTCTATCTCTTTCATCTGTTAGACTCCCTTTTCCTGCTAATAACTTAACCATCGCTCAATTTCATCACGCATTATTTTTCTTCAACTTCCGCAATCTGGTGCCTACAACTTTCTGTACGTGGTCCCACACATTCAAACTTACATATACTAACATTATCACCATACTGGATTACTCTCCCAGAAATGCTGCAAAACCCTTTTGAGTCTCCATCACCCAAGTATTGGGTGTAGCGTAGATCTAGCTTCATCTCCTAACGCAGGCCAGGCTCTTAGAGCGAGCTTCAAAAGTTGAGTAGTAAGGGTTTTTACTAACTATTTTTTAAATCAATAACGAAATATAATAACTATAAAGTGTTATATATATTCCTAATCAGAAGAAACATAGAATTAAAAAATATTATTTTTAAAATATCCATTTTTTTATATATTTTTCGCGACTGGCTCCCCTTAATAAGTAAACAGTGTTTGATCGGTAGTGTAATGCAGATAGTAAAAAAAACATTAATATATAAACTTTTACTCCAGATTTGCGCCAGTGACGAATTAAAATCATCTAATGCATTAAATACTGTTTATAAAACTAACCTTAATAAACAAAGTTATGAATGTTTACACATAAGTTACTTTAAACTGGAGGGCCTTTCTTGTATTATGATATTATACCTTTTTAACAATGGCTTAACGAAAAACAGAGAAATGAATACTAATATACCTTAACGATTCATTCTTTCCCTGGCTACAGTCCCAAAAAACAAGTGTAAACGCAAAACTTTAATAACGATTTTTTTGGTAATGTTGTATAACCATAATAAGGATTTTCCCCTTATACCGGAAGTACATAAGAAGTAGGTAGGACATCCCCCAAGGTCGTAATAGTGCTTTTCAGTCCTAGCAAACTCAACTATGCCAACACGATTTTTGACCAAAATAGATTGCCGAGAACTATATAATCGAACGTATATAGTATAATTAATCGAAGGCGAATATGGCAAGCTAACCTGTGACAGAGTAGGTAGTGAATTTTAAAGACGTTCTTAAGTAGGCATTTTTTAAACTCGAAGTAGGCATCCACGTCCTATGTAAGTATATTTTTTTTTTTCATTCGTCAGAACAACAAGGCAAACACTACTATGGTACTGGAAATATCTTAGACGTGAAATTTATAACAAGGACTGGAAATATTACTCTTTTTTTGACCAAAGTAAGTTTCCGAGATTTGTGTTTTCTTGATCGGAGAATTACAAGGCAGATTCAGCTGTGACGTTATGTATATAATTAATTAGAACCAGAAATTTGCTCCTACCAACGTGCCAAACATTGATATTAATAATTAAGTTTAAACTCTGATTTCTATTTACCATGGAACTTACATTATATCTACCTGATGTATACCTGCCTAATGTTACCGTTTTAAAAATGTTCTGATTGTTGTTTTTTTTACAGGAAATATAACTACTTCCCATCATACTACATCATAATTGCTTTTTATAAGGACTCTCGGTTTCTATAAGATTGCGTGCGGAAGCAGCGGTGTAACAGCTAGTAGACAATGTAAAGCTATTGACAAAGGTAGTCAAATAAATTAAACCTATAATGATTCTTCTGCTGTCATACAAAAAAATGTTAACGGAGGAGAGTCGTTTGTAGTTGATAGGATCTTTTCAGTTAATATTATAACTGCTTTAGAGATGGTAATAAGCAGTATGATGCCATATTAATACCAGGGATCGTAAGAATGTCCATGTAAATTAAAACTTCAGTTACAATCGGTTGAATGGTTTACGCGTTGAAATCAATACATAACAAATAACAAATGCACTTTCGCATTTATAATATTATTTGGGATTAGGACTGTAACAAACAAATTATGTGTAGTATTGATAACACAAATCAAATCCCTATAAGATCGCCGAACGATATAGTTTAAAACATGTAGGGCCTATGCCTGAAGGCAAATCGGTAAAAAAAATTCAAATCACAGCCCAGAATACTAGTGGAAACCGCAAAATAACTTTCGTCTATATGGAGATGACATCAGAGTACAAAAATATTGTGGGATATTTTCAACAACCACAGGAGTAAATAATATCCTTGAAGCTAGAACGCTTAGGAATATGTGGCATGAGAGAGGTGAGTTTTGTTGCTAAAGATATTCGTCCAGAAAGTCTTTGTTTCAGTTATCCAATACAAAGAATAACAAAAAACTTGTACAGTGTATTTGTACTTGTGCGCATAAAACGTCCTAGGTAAGGCAAACGTTCTCCACAAGAGGAAGGGTCCAAAGTGGAATGTAATGTATGCGGGTCGACCACTGTAACTCTCTATGGGTCGGGAAGAATAACTTAAAACTACACATTTTAGAAGTAAACATTGCTCTAGGACCGCTCGTTAAAGGAACGGGACGTGTGGGAACGGCGGATGTTACATGACAGGTGTCTGGTGGGTGGAACTCCGGGATGGACTGCTGGCTGGCCCAGCTTGGACCGTTGGTTTGTAGGGTAGTGGCGTGGATGTGACGTCACAGGAGAGCAGCCTACTGAGCATTCTTTATTCTTTTAGACCACAATCGTATGTTTACAGTCGCCTGCACAATACATACTGCCAACATCACTGGTGCAGACATTTAAATATCACTATGGATACCTACCAACTTAGTACTTCTCACACTAAATACACTACAATCCTCCCCCCCCCTTTAATATACATAAGTCGCCCTACAATTTTTAGAAATTTATCAATTACAATTTGTTTTTTTTACAATTCTCCAATTTTAAATCAATTACAGATGAATAAGAAAAATTGACATTATACTTCTTTTATTTTTGTAAGTAATAGATTTTATAGAGAACAAAAATACAAACTCAAACTATTAATCATTTAACACAAATCACAAAACACTTCAAATCCACAACCAATAAATCAGAATATAGCAATTAAAATTAACACATTGACATGAACACGAATTAAAACAAATTCGATTAATAACTAATGCTTTAACACAATATTACTTATATAACAAGTCACAATATGGGTTGTATTTACACAGTCCATTTTTGACTAAAGGTTTACGATCCCTTAGTGGGTATCGTCTAACAGGTGTCATTTGTTTGGGGTGAAAAACGCTGGAACTGTTATTGTTTACATTTGTACGTGGGCTGGGGCTTTGCCCCTGGAGCGTTTCTGTTATATTGTTATGGTATCTTGCGGAGAGGGGTAGGCAAGGTCGTTGCCTACAAAGTACTGGCGACCTTTGCCACTCGCTTCTGTCCGCGCAACTGTATATCGATTCGTTTCCTGCGTGTGCTTCTGTTGCCACGCTTGCGTCTGGGATGAGTCTAGGCATTGTTTGTCAACTCAGACATTTCCGGACTACACTGTAAACCTACCAACTGGTCCGATATGATCGTTTCCACCTCATGCCCGGATTCAGTTCAACTAAATACGTGACGTGGTCCTAATCGTGAAAACTACCACACAGGCCTGGTATCCACTTATTTCTTTACCTCTGTAATCTCTGGCTATGATTGGTTGTCCAATAGCTAACTGTCTAGTTTTACTACCCCTTATAGTTACAATCGCGAGTTTTTCTTGATTATCTGACATTATTGCTTTAAACTTTTGGGCGAATTAAATCTAACCTAGACTTTAGCGATCTGACCAACATTAATTGAGCTGGCGAATAGATTGGTAGTAGAATGCACTGTTATTTCTATAAGTGAACAGGAAGTTACTCAAAGCTAATTCTAAATCCTTGGAATTATGAAGAGCTGTTTTCAATTTGATTTTTAATAGTTTTCTGACTTGACCGTTCTGCCAAACCATTTTGGTTTCTGGGTGGTAGTGGTGGTGAAAACGTGTGTTTGATACCATTTGACATCAAAAATTCTTTAAAATATCTTGACTGGTAAAAAGGTTGGTCCGTTGTCGGACACTTATGTGTTCTACAATTCCATACCTACTAAATAATTCCCTTAATTTCACAATCGTGTGAACAGCTGCCGTTGAAGCAACGGGCAACACCTCTGGCCACTTAGAGTACGCATCTTATTACCACCAAAAATAACTTGGACTGAAAAGGTCCAAAAAAATCAAAATGAATTTCGCAGACCAAACTCGTTCCGGAAACATTCCAATGATGCAGGAAAGCCTTGGGCGGTTTTGTCCGTTCCTCCAAACAGGCTGCCAACAGCTGTTAGCTTGTTGTTCTATGTCCCGGTCGATATTAGGCCACCATACATATGCACGGGCTAAATGCACTTCATGCGAACAATACCTATGTGTGAAGTATGCATTTCGTTCATTCAGAATGTTTATTCTGAACCTTTTAGGTATTACCACCCTGTACCCCCACATTAGGATTCCTTGCTCCAAGGTTATTTCCGTATGTCTAATTTCAAATGGCTTTAGATCTGGTTCAGTTACAATAGGCCAACCTAATTCCTACATAGGATATTACCTTTTTGATTTCACTATCTACCATTGATTCTCTTTTTATGTCTAAATTGCTTTAAAAAATGGTATGTCAATTTTCAGCTAAACCACTGCAAAAAGGTTCCTATGACATTAATATTAAGGTCATCATCCGAGATTTCCTCTTTAAATCTCACTATTTACAGGTAATCTAGATTAAACCATCGGCATTGCCATGGTTTTGGGTCTTAACATATCACAATCTCATATTGGAAACCACTTAAAAAACAATGGCGTATCGTTGTAACCTACTGGCTGCCGAAAGCATGGTAACCCTTTCTTTGGTCCAAAAATAGCCCACTAAAGGCTTATGATCAGTTTTAAACAAAAAACTGTGTACCATATAAATATTGACTAAAATTCTTAACACCAAATACAATGCTTAATGCTTCCTTATCTATTTGTGAAATAGGTTTTTCTCAGCGCTATTTAAACACTCTACTTGAGATTGATATAGGTCTTTCTGTACCGTCGTATTGAATCTGACTCAAAAACTGATGCAATGCCATATGGGAACTAGCATCACTGGCTAACACTAGTGGTTAATGCAGGGATCATAATGCGCTAAAAACTTCAGCAGAGATTAACTTTTGCTTAATCTCTTGTTAGTGCCTTCTTACATGCTGAAATTAAATACAAAATCGGTATCCTTTCTTAACAACTGATACATTGGGGTTAAAGAATAGTGGATATGCCTAGGAATGACAAACTGTGAATAGTAATTAACAAGACCAAGGAAGGCTTTAAGCTGTGTCACATTTTGAGTTTCAGGGTGCCTTGACAATTGCTTCAACCTTACTAGGTGCGGTATGCAACCCTTTGTTTACTGATATCAAAACCTAAATTATTCTAAACTGTCACAGAATAAATTTACATTTGTTATTTGTCACTGTGAAACCCATTGTCTTCAAGTCTTTGACACACTTAGTCTAAGTCTATGCATGTGTTCCTCATTGTTTTTACCTGTTACTAGAATGTCATCTAAAAATACAGTTTTACCCCGTGGATACCTTGTAATGTTCGTTCTATTTATCTCTGGAATATTCCCGGTGCTGAACTGTTACCAAAAAATAGGCGATTGTAAGCATACAATCCTTTGTGTGTGCTAATTGTATCATACGTTTGGACTATCTACATCTAGTTTAAGCTGCTGATAAGATGAAGATAAATAAATCTATTTTAGAGAATTTTTCTTGTTTTGTAGGATGGCATATATTTCTTCAATTTTCCGGTAACGGGGAGTCGGTCTACCTCCAAGAAAGGAATTACAGTTGATTTTATAATCCCCAAAAATTCTTATTTTCCCATTAGCCTTAATAATTGGTACATTGGGAGTCCCCACATTCATGGTGGGGATATCTTCTGGGTGAAAATAACGTTCTATTGTTCTATGTCTAGTCCGCTCGGCTTTCTACTTTTTCTGTAAGTGTCAAAAGGTAACGTCCTAGGTTTAAAGTAATTTTGGTAATACATTTTCTTTTAACTTTAATTTAACTGGTGCACCCTTGTAAACATCCCAACAATCCTTATATACATTTGGATAACTCATTGTACAGTAATTCTACGTGTTTGTTGTTGTTGACAACTGACGGATTGACAAGAGCGTTTGTTTGATTTGTTTACCTCTACAGGTGGTGTTGTGGATTCCCACTGACAGGCGTGGCATGCGTCTGCCGCGCTGCCGCCTGCAGTTGGCACAACCCCCACCATGCTCGTCGCGATCAGCTGAGCTGTACAATTGTTTACATTACTAGGCACTCAAACTGTTAAATCTAATGCTTGCATCCAATCACGCGCCAGTAACAAGGGATTAGCCCCATTAGCTACGATGTATAAAAGCTAATTGTTTCTCTTTACCTTTATGTTGTACAATTGACCATAACACTTACCTAAAGGCCTGATCTTTTTCAGGTGTATAGGAAACTTAATATAAAGCTAGTTGGATACCATGTTTATATTTCCTAACTTAGTCTCTTACAATATTTTTCTGACATAACTGAAACACAAGCTCCACTATCGAATTTTCAAATACAATTTCCTGACTTTCCACTAATAACTGTACCGTTATTGGCTCAATTTTATTAATCTTAGTTTTCTATTTCTTTAACCGTAAATAGATTGGAAATGTCATACACATCGTCATTGTCTTTATGTTTCCACGTGATTATCTGATCCGGACTCTGCTGATTCTTTACTTTCCTCTACATAGTGCTGCCTACCTTTATAAACATATTGCTTTTTATTTGCTGTAAAAAAAAAAAAAAAAAAAAAAAAAAAAAAAAAAAAAAAAAAACTGTTTCCCTTTAGCTGATTGGTCCTTAGACCGTATTTGTCAAAACATTTGGTTTGTTCTCATTAGGTTTGTTAAAATAATTTTTCGAATCTACAAAACTATTTCATAGGTGTCCATTCTTTTTTACAAATGATTACACGTGTACTGACGAAAACCGACATTGCGATGCTGTGTGTGATCCTCGCTTGCCGCAAACAATAGCAGGTGATGTCTCCCAGCGCCCTTCCCGCCGTCCGATGACCGTCTCGCTGCGCGTTGCTCGCCGCCTGTGATCCTTTTCGGTATCGACCCCGCTGCTCTGCATCCGGTGAATTCGTCCTCCTGACAGTTTGTCATCTGGGCCGCCCCATTCTCAGGCAAATTCCTTAGCAGTAGCTATGTTGCACGGCCTTTTTCATAAGTGAGGTTCTCCTCCCCGAGATGTCTTTTCTGTATCTGTTGGTATCGCAGACCCGCGACTATATCTGTCCCTTAAGTAGTCTGGCTATTTATCAACCAAAATTCACAAATACTTAGATAAATGTTTTAAATGCACAATAATAATCGCTATCCGTTTCATGATCCAATTGATTCCGCCTACTAAATTTAAATCTTTTCCGTGATAAATAGGAAGGCTTGGGATGCAGATGATTCCGCTATAGTGGTCCACAATTTCCTTGGTACGACTTGTCAGGACGGTTTGTTTGGTGGTAATTAAGTCCTTTCAGTAACGTATACGGTCCTTACACCCATAATCTGTCAAACAAAGTGCTTAGTTTCTTTGAATTATCGATATCATTACAATCTAATAAAAAACTCAAATCTCTCTATATAAGGACTGCCACGATTTCTTCCCGCACTATCAAAATAACCCATAGACCCGATAGTTGCCTATTTTGTTTTCATTGTACACTCCGTAATAACTGTTTAAAATGTCCCGGATAAAAATAATCGTCTAACGGCATTAATTGCAACGATTAAAATCAGCTTGTGCGCTGTGTACACCAAGAATAGTTTATATCGATCGGCGTAACCTTTCTACTCCCGACAGTTGGAAATGTTCCGGAATGTCCTTGCAAATTTCGCGGTTATTTTGCACGTGTTCATTACGATAGTTGCCCTTCCGCAATATATCACTGTAATTTCACTGTTTCAATGTTCCCGAATGTCCATGAAGAGAGCCTGCACATTCGTGGTTATTTGCACGTTGTTCATTACGCTTGTTGCCCTTCCGCACTAAATCACTGTA
>NW_025787355.1:0-14263 GCF_021130785.1 Homalodisca vitripennis
GCTATAAACAGTTGTTGCTCTTAATAATATATCGATACTTTTTACGATTGAAAATGTTTACAGTAAAACGTTGGAAAGGAGTGGTTTTATGTCAGTATAAATCATCGTAGGGTAAAACAATATCTATGATGTCTAATGCATTTAAAATACTTTTGTATCAAGTAAGGTTTATAATTATTATTTATACAAACTCTTGATTAGTATATAGTAACATTGTAGAAACAATATAAAAACAAGTAAATGGACGTAATGTCTAGCCAAATGAAATTGAACCTTGTATTGCGACTGTACTTCTAATTATTTTGAGTAATGTTAACTAATCTCAAATAACAAAAAGTTTCAACATATGATCATTCGTATTTGTTCAATTTTTAATTATACACTCCAATTAAAACATTCATGAAACTGTTAGTTTTAAGTGACTATTAATTCGATTGATGAGGAGAACACAATAACAATAATTCATTGTAAGTGAATATGTTTACAACTATAATTTTTAGATTAATTGTATCTAAATGCAATCCACGTTTTTACAAAAACAACAGCTATGCTTATATAACATTTGGTATCTAGCAAGATTTCAATACGTTATATCTAAAACATTGTGTGGAATGTGTTACATACTAATATACCAACCTCATTTGTTGCCATAACATTGGATCGTGTAAATTAAACTATATAATAATGGATTTTAAGTTTTAAATTTCGTACATAAAGATAGTACATGTGAAACCTGACTTTCTTCCCACTATGTAGGAATAGATATTTACATCTAAACCCTTCAAAGAAAATTCTATTCAAACCGTTTTGATATTATGAATTGTGTTAATTATTATATTTTAAAACTATCCGTACCAGAAATCTTTCCATGCCTAAGTCGTCACCCCTTAACATATTAATTAGAATACGTAGTTTTATGAACTCACATTGAGTCAAAATACCTTCTCTTTAAAATATCTCTTACAATTCAAAAATTACTTGAACCTTTTTAATCCTTACTGTTATAAGCTATTTACAACGCTGAGATACACGTTTAACCTCAGAGGAGGACTGCAGCAAGTCCAAAGACTACAATAAAACTCTAAGTTAAAAAAGTTCTCATACACCCTGACAAAAGAAACCTTTATTTACAAAAATTTAGTTGTAAATACTAACATGTACATATAACTGATTAAACGTACACAACAAAATGTTTTTACCTAGTCTAAATTTCCTTACAAAAAACTGGTCAGTGAAAGAATTTTTAAAGCAAACACTAAGTTGACTGTCAACTAAAGAAGGGACCAATGAATTATTTCATTTCAAATAACTTACTTTATTACTTAATTACTTTATTTTAGTTATGATCAACTCAAGATCCTTTCCATATCTCCATCGCATTATATATTGACTTAAACTTTTTAAAATAATAAAACGGTAACAAAATCAATTTATGTAATAATAATAATAATAATATAATAATAATAATAAATTATTTATTGCGTAGAACATAAAAACAATGTTATAGCAATCGTCACGTATATCGAGCTAAATTTTCCACTCGTTCTACCATCGAAGTCCCTTCCATACATACAATTTTTGCGTTCACTCTCTCTCACTCATTCGAATTGATCCACCACTTCCCCGGTCAGTCAGCCAATTGAGAGGTCTCCCAATTGTGTGCCATAAACTCGTCTATACTGTAGAACGCATGTGTAATCAATGTTGTTTTTAGACGAGCTTTGAATGCCTTCAGCATGGGGACACATTTAATCGAGTTCGGCAAGTTGTTGACAATTCGAACTCCTGCCTGAGAAGGCAAACGCTCGTGAGCTACCGTCCTGTGTCTTCCAGTTCGGTAGTCATCCCTGCCTCTAGTTGCATAAGAGTGTAAATCACTACCTCTTGTGTGTTCGCATTTGGATTTGAAAAAAAGACACGTTTCCAAGACGTAGAGGCAAGGTAATGTCAACAATTTTAGATTTTTGAAAGCTGGCCTGCACGACTCTCTCCATTGCAGTTTTGCAATTGTTCGAACTGCTTTTTTTTGAAGGATGAAAATTCTGGAAAAGTTTGCGGTTGTGCAACCTCCCCACAATGCCAATCCGTAAGAAAGGTGTGGGTAGATCAGTCCATAATATGCCGTCATCAAGTACCTGCGTTGGGCAGTATTCGGACAGTTTCCTCAAGAGACATAAATGGCCTGAGGATAACTTTGAACAACACAAATAGTCTACATGAACAATCCCAAGTCAAACCTCGATCTAGGTGTATTCCCAAGGAATTTCATTGAGTAACACCTTCAGTGATTTCAGATTCGTCTAACATGACTGTAGGACTACAATCTGAAGCTGTTTGTCGCAAACTAAATTGAATGAATTTTGATTTCAAAGAATTTGTTTTGAGATTGAGCTCAATTGAAATGTTGAAAACTGCACTGTTGAGCTCAATGAACGTAATTTTTTCAAAGTTCCTTCTTGTGATTTTGAGTTGAGACAGAGAGTCCGTGTCATCTGCGTACTGGACGAGTCGCCCTTGTTGTACCGATGAACCAACATCATTTTTACGTTAGATCAAGAAGAGTAAAGGGCTAAGTATGGAGCCCTGAGGAACACCATAGCTCAGACCCTCCTCTCGCCGATTTGACGCCTGAAATTGCCTACAAATTGTGTTCGATCACTGAGATACTATTTGAGCCACTTGAGCGACACTCCTCGCATCATCCCGTAAATACTCCAGTTTGCGAATGAGGATTTGATGATCGACACAGTCAAACGGCTTTGATAAGTCAAGGAAAATACTCAAAGTATACTCCTCGACCTTCAATTCCCTCCACTATCGCATCGACTAGACGCACGACTGCGTCCACCGTCGATCTACCACTATCGGAATCCGAACTGGTTAACAGACAGTAGAATGGTGTTTTGTCCGAGAAAATTCACACACCGACGGGAAAGAAAGAGCTTCTCAAAGATTTTGCTGAAGACCGGCAATATCGAATATTGGGGCGCGTAATTTTGAGATTGAGAAAATGAGGGTCACCCTTCTTAAAAGAGAGAGTTATTGGGGAAGTGACTTTTAAGCGATTTTGAGAGAGGAAGGAAACGCCTCCCGAGTGAAAGATGAGGTTGATAAGGTGGGTTCGAGCGGGCCCAATAACATGCTTAGGAGCATTGCTTTAGGGAGCCACGTTGACACATAATTTGAGAGTCATTAGACCGTTTTGATGGGATGCCTCGTATCAACTCTAGCAATTTCCTCCTCTGATAACACGGGACCAGAGCCAATGAAGCTATTGGACTCCGGCACTGTACAAATGTGAACCGGCTGTGCTATATGGGAGGACGATGTCCTAGTTCAGCCTCCCGCAACCGGAGGAAAAGAATTTATTGAACTCCTCAGCTACCCTTAAAGGATCATTGATTGAGTTTATCTTTGATCTGTAGTTCAATCGGTTTATCAATTAATAAATTTTTTATTGTTGATGAAGGCCCGATGCCAGTTTTTGATACGTTTTTTCGACGTGGTAGCAAACGCTTTGTTTACATCATAAGGCTTTCGCGAGCTTTGATGGACTTTTTCTATAAATTTGTTTGGTACTTTTGAAAAAAATCCTTTTGAACTCCTTCGTTAACTGTGTGCTTTGTTTACTTTCCGAGAAAAATGTGAAAATTTTTTTCTCTAGAAACCAGGATTACCTTTGGTAATCCATGTGCCAACTTTCCGTTTCTTAGGCGTCTTTGTTTGGTTTTCCCTTAGTGGACAGCTCACGTCTAGATGAAAATTGAATGTGTGTTCTAAATTTTTTGAAAAAAATTGCAACTCAAGAGGAATCCCTAGAAATTCAGAAAAATTTTTCTCCAACAAACCTTTCTTTTATGTGACCTTTATCTCGATTTTCTTATACTTCTTTACAATTAATTTCACAGGTAAGAATTTTGTATATCTAAAGGAATAATATTTTTCCGATGATTTGGGAGCGATATAATTTATTTAATTGCAATTTCTGTGTGTATTGACAAACCTAGGTTTGTTCCGATTATTATTAGTTTAGAGAGAAAAAGTAGATTCCTGGATTAGTACTGAATTTGAGGATCGAAGTTTATAGCTTTTATTACTACTGAAAACAATTCAACTGTGGTAAGTTCTCACCAACGGTTGTTTTTTGAAACTACCCGTTTTGGAGCTGAACAGTAAAAAGAGTGTAAAATTAAGTTTCAAATATTTGCTCTTTCGTAACATTTTTGAAATGTTTAATCTTATTTTACTATGCATATGGTTTACAAGGCTACAATCGTCACTATTCTATTCAAAATTTTGTTCTACTAATTGTAAAAGACTGAAAGTTTTATTGATTCAGTTAAATAGCACAATTTGAAAGTTGTGAATTATTTTAAAACAATTTCCTTAATGTCATAAATCCACTCCCATGACGATTTATTTACCAATAAATGCAATTCCTGTTTACACCACTTTTTTTATATAACAGAATAATACCGATTACACCTATTAATACCTTGGACGAGACAGTTCAGCTCCCTACATATTCCACAGCTTTATAGTAGTGTGAAAATGGAGTAAGAAATTATCTAATATTTTAATGAATACGATTTTTATCCCATGTTTTCCGGTATTTTTTTTTCATTGGTTTATCAGTTTATTTATCGTAATAAGACTTATTAAAAATCATGATTAAATTTTAAGGACACTTTTCATGTCATAAAATGTTTTGTCTACGGTATGTGTAAAGATGGTCACTTTTTACTTAATCATTTCCTAATTACAAATTTCCCTATCAAAAATCTATTCTTTTCATAGAATTAATTTATTCGTTAGAGAGTTTACAATATGATAAAACTATAGTAAGCAGTAATTAAAATTTTAACCATATTTATAAATGTTTAAAAAGTGGCCTCTTAATAATGAGGATTGGTATTGATAGAAAGTAGAAAACCAACTAATTATTTTCTAAGCTATTGATGTCCATAAGTTAGAAATCACTTCCTGTCAAACGTTACAGTATATATAGAAATTTTACAGCGGTATTGAAGACTTATGTTTAAGATTTTACTGTTATTCCTCTTAATATAATGTACATTCATTTTACGGCTCAATGTAAATATTGTTAGGAACATAAAACCGTTTTAGTCCTGTGGATTTTCTCAATTTAGGAAATTGTATAAAAGCCTTATTTTCATATTTTAGGATAACGCAAATTAATAATATACCCATAGGTTAGGTATAAATTCCTTATTATTTTGTGTTTACACATGTTTACGAACTTTAAAATTAGTAGTTATATATTTATCGTTTAAAATGTTATCCGTTTCTTCTCAGTATACAATAAAAATAAAAAGAAATTTCACCTGTTTACTACTGGCGATTAGATAATTTAGAGTTTTGTGTACACAGGTTTGTAGAGCACAAATTTTGAGTATCTATTAAATTATTACAAAACGAAAGAAACTTATTCAGCAGTTTCCATTATTTCAAGTAAGTGGATGTCTCTGTTCAAACAATAGTTACTCACTTAAGAATTTGTTAAAGTTGCAAAACTAATTATTAACATTCACTGCATCTTACAAGTTTGACTTTTGTTGAATTCCAATTCTTGAGGAAGTTATCCACCTAAAATAGAATTCGCTTGAATAACATTAAATCGCAATGAAGAGTAATTTATATGTGCTGTGGATTTTAATGTTAAGAAAAACTTATATACTCTAAGTCATACATATATTTATTATCAATTCATGATCTATTATGATTAAACCTTAAGATTAATTACTTTTCCCAATATGGTATTTTATTAAATAATCACATTATAGCTAAAGAATATTTTCGTATTAACAACTTTGCCTTTCTCACAACCTTTCAGCTTTTGTTATTGGTCTTCATTCTTACTGAGTAAAAGTATTCAATAATAACGTATAATGTTTAACCAAATAGAATTAGGGCTTTTAGTTGGAATGAAATGGAGTATCCTGATTAGTTGCTATAAAGGTATTTGGCCTTGAACAAAAATTTTTATGTTAACAAACAACCGAATAAAAGATTTGGTGTGGCGGTAACAATATTTTATATATGTATTAAGTATACGTAATCTCATATATATTTTACTTGCAAAACTGAAGTGTATATATGATATATGATATAATTATAACAAAATTTTATTATAACCTAAATTAAAATGTATACATTGTTGGGTATTTTTCTTAAGTAGAGATAATATTTATTTATTTTCAACGGACAATTACTTCTCCATTTTTATATTCAAGATCCATATAATTAACTTATAACAAACTTATCCTAAACAAGAATTCCTACAACAAAACAAAACATTGTGAATAGCGGAGAAAAATAGTTACTAACATAACAATGTATGGTAAGAGCATAATATATAACAAAGAATATATTATATATATTTTAAATTTTATACAGATTACATAAGAATATATATATATATCTTCAATAAGAATAGAAAAGTAATAGAAGAAAAGAATCATAAAAATTCTCTATATTTACGTCATAAGACTTTCAAGAGGATATACAGTTAGGTAAATAAGCAAAGTATAATCAACAAAAAATAATAAACCAAAAGAAACATCATATTGTTCAATAAAATCTAATTTTGAATTATGTACGGGAAAAAAAAGAGTAAATAGATTTTGCTTATTTACAAGGGGGAATATAAAGTTATAAATTAAAATTGTAATTCGTGTAATTTATACATACATCCGTAATCTCAAAATTTAGACCATCCGGATGTTTTAGTTTGTAGCACCCCTCTGATGAGCTATTTCTAAATAATCTTATTTTAAGTTTATGGGGGTTCTGAATTTTGGTTTAGTCACTTTTTTAGAGAAAAGCATTTCATCGAATTTTTATGTTATGCTCCATTGCGTGGGCCCGAAATAGGATATTGATTTTAATTTCAAGAATTTTGTATCGACTTGCGATTTTTGTTCAATCGTCTTAATGTGCAATGGAGTTACTAGTTCTGACCAATGTTAGATCCTTCGGACAGTCTTTACATGACAATTGGTAAGAATAACATTGCTGGATTCACAAGTCATTTTACCAAATTATCGGATAATTCACTTTTCGTTGTGTTGCTACAGAAATGTTTTGAACTTATTATTAAATTAACATGGTTTGCAGCGAGGCTTAAAACAGGTTTTTTCAACAAGCCAAGGAAAGGTTTGTTTAAAATTTTTGAGTTAGCTACATCAGAGGGTAGCTTTATGGTCTTACTAATATTGTGTTTTCAAATTTTTGAGGACTTTTTTTAAAAAATTTACTTTAGGTGGAGTAGTGAATATATTTTTGTTTACAGGTGAAGCCTTGTAGAAATATTGTTGTGCTGTTTTTATATATACATTAAATTTTGTATAGCCCTGGAATGATAGGTGGTAATAAATTTTTTTCCATTGGTTTTTATAGATTCCTTAGGAGTAGATTTTTTTTAATTTTTGCATGTGTTTCAATTTACAATTTTGTTAGGATACCCTCTATTTCTAAAAACAATTTTTTAATTTTTTCAGTGTGACAATTAATAATCATGTTTATTATAGCAGAGTCCTGTTTGCTCTAAATAGTTAGACTTTTCGGAATAGATTTTTCTAACGTAACCAGGATGGCAGCTTGAGTAGTGGTAAATATTGCATTGGAATTTGTATCTTTGACATGGATTTTCGTTTTTTAGGTGTCCCTGGTTCTAAAAAACACATCGACATCTAAAAAACGTAACAAGATTTTTAGAAATATTGAAAGTGAATTTTAAAACTGAAAATGGAATTTAATTGTTTGAAATAAAATGTGTTAAACTATCCATGCCATGTTGCCAAATAAAAAAAATGTTATCGTCAATAAATCGGAACCAAACTAACGGTTTTAAACTTTCTGAGATGTTAAAAAAATTTTGTTCAATAAATCCCAATAAATAAATTTTGCATATGAAGTGCCATTCTGGTTCCCATTACGGTTTTCCTTTCATTTGTAAGTAATTTTTGTTTTCTAAATCTAGAAATTATTCATGGTACAGTATATAAAGGTTACTAGGGCAGATAAAAAAATAAGAAGTAGAAGGTTTTGAATTCCCTAGGTCTTAAATTCTAAATAAATGTTCTACAGTTCCTTAATTCCATCGTCATGAGGAAATATTTGTGTACAATGAATTCCACGTCAAAATATTAAAATACCTTTTTGGGTAAGCCCAAACAATTAGTATCACCGTCCAGGGGGCTGGGGTATTTTTCAGAAAGTCTTTCAATGAAGTGATTGGGTGTCCTTTATGTGTGTCTGTAAAAGATTTGGCCAAAAGGTTGCAGATGAGCGTTCAACGAAGCTTGAAATTCTTTCTGTTGAGGTGGAAATCGTAGCTGGAAAACAATGGGTCGTCCAGGCGGAGGGCGAATCGGTTCTATGTATTTTTAGGTAGCGTGTAGAAAAACTGGGTAGTTTCCTAGGTGAGGTTTGGTGTTAATAGATTGAATTTCTTGGTCGGACCAAATTTTTGGAGTTGGGCCATTTCATTTTCAAAAATTCAGAAATTTTCTGTGTTAAATTGTTCAGCTCGGAATCTTTTGGACAATAATTTGTATGTGTAGTAGTATCACTGAGTTGTCTTTCAGCCTCTAACGTATAGGTCAGTGATATTTTGAATAACAATCGAGTTGTTTTTGTCTCGCAGGTAAAATATTACTATGGTTTTTATTATGTTTTAATGAAAGTGATTGCTTTTCCTTTCATTATAACTCAGGTTTTGTTTTTTGTGAATATGTTATATGTTTATATATATGTATATTATTTTATGTATATTGTTATTTTTATGTATGTACAAATGTCTTTTAACACAGTAAACAATACCAAACGGGAAAACAGTGGACAATAAATAAAACTATAACAATAGAAATAGAAATAATAGATTATTAGCATAATATAACAGGAATAATCATATCAATGTTTCAAAACAGCAGCTATAAACAGTAATGCAGTACCTATAACAATAATGTCATGATAAGCGTATGGCATATAAAACAGCAAGTAAAATACAAAAGATTATTATATATAGACCGCAACGTTAGCAGCGAATAATAATACTACTACAAACTTCCTGTCCGTTTATAGGATGGACTGCCTGTGTCATTAAGAAATGTAAACCAACTCCGTTTTTGCATTCCAGCCTCGTAGAAACCCTTAAAAAGTTAATGTCATTTTCCATTTTAAAAAAAATCCTGTAAGTTCAAAAATTATTTCCCCCAATAATCTCAGGAAGGTAATCTATGATACAACCGAAATGTCATTCTACTTTAATTTGGAACAGCGTAAACACTTTTCATAATTTGGTATTTTCCTAGTAATGGTATAATACTACTGCAATGACTTTATTAATTCTTTTTAATTGCCGATTTTAATTGTACATTTTCTTACAGACTAATGATATAGAGAAACACATACTACTGAATTAGTTATTAATTAATAACTTACTTTTACCAGTTTAAGTCAAATTTTATTTGGGATTGTATACTATTTCAATTAATATTAATTTTTTAAACAACATTGGATACAAAAAATGTTCCTAAAAAATCTTACAAATCTATTGACTAAAATGAAATTCATTTCCAAGGATTTTGAAAGGATAGTTAAGATTTGATGGAAATTTTCCATCATCAATCCTACTATAGTTTTAAAGCATTCATCGTCAGTTATCCAATTTTAAGCAAATTAAATTTTGTAAGGCGTCTCTGCGTAATGCATTTCTTTTTATTATTGCATACCTTAGTATTTAATACTAAGTTTTATAAACAATTTAAAATAAATCCTATTTACGCGAGTACGATATTTTAAAAAAAAAAGTTTTGTCCATTTTATTGTCATTCATTAATATTAAATTTGAAGAAAGATAAATATTTGAGTAGTAACTACTATTGCCTGAATATGATACGAGAGTTTCTTAATTGCAGCAGTATGTATCTTATATACTATCTTCCAGGGACTGACCGTAAAAGGCAACGATTAGATTTGGGATGCAGCATAGATTGAAACGAGATGGAAAAAATGCCATACCTGATTATTCATCTCAACGCTGAATCATAAATCCGAGAGATGGGCTGAAGGCATCATATAATGTTCAGGGTAAATATTTCGCCTTTTAAATGCTACATATTCCGATCACAACAATATATTAAGGTCTAACTTACTAAAAAAAATGTAACAAAAATTAAATACCTGTCTGGTTGAAAAGTTTTTGTCTTATATGTGCTCCTAATATATGAAGGGCTTCTTAAGATGCCCCCTACAGTTCAGTTATGATTTTACAGCGGCCTCGACAATTAAATTCGTAGATGTGTAGATATATGGTATATCAAATTTCTTGTGATTAGATTACCTGCCCATACTAAAACCACATGTAGTTTTTCCAACTAGGACAAAGTTGAACCGTGTGATTTTGGCAGCTTTTATGAGGATAGTCTTATTCATCCTCACCAAATCTGATATGAATAAGAAATTGGAGAATCATGATTTATTATCTGTATAAAAAAAGATTGCAAGCTCATACGATTTATTTTACAAAATCAAATGTTTCTTACATTTTTATGTAAAGTCAACCCGTCTTTTCGGACTAGAGTGCTTGAAAAAGCGAGTAGAATTGCACTCACAACATTTCTTGAGTGTTTAAGGACTTTATTTTCGTAGTTTTTTTGCTCTTGAACAGTTTTCATAATGAGTGAAACTTGTGTTTACATAATGTAATAGAATTCGGTTATCTAGTGGTGACATAGTAGAAGTTAATATGTGGTCTTATCAAACATTAATAAATGATAGTGTGGGACATTAAAAAGAACCGTAACCGTTTTCTACATCTTGTGAAATGCTCACTGCAATGAATGGATTGGAAGTTCCTATTTATAGCCAAGAAAGTTATTTTATCTAATCGATTTAAACAAAAGAGAAGAAATTAATTGGAAATTCTTATTCAGAGTTTCGAAAAAGTTGGTATTTCATTACCAAGTTCAATCACGGTGATGACATTCTAACGTCTTAATAGTTGACACAGTATTTTGAAAAATCAATAAATAATACTACAATTCATCGTTGTGCGAAGATATACATGTAATTGGTAATCTTCTCATACCACGCACACAAATACTTGATCAACCTACATCCATTTTTTTTTAAGGAAACCAGAGGAAAAACTGGAACAAAAAGTATACTTGACTGAGAGCCTCAACAAGTAAACAACATGTGCGAAGAGACATAATTCTGTGTCTAAACATGCCATTGACCGGATAATGACCACAACTTCAAAATTTTTTTTGAAAGGAAAAATTAAATGTCATGATGTTGTTTGCAAAAAAGACCCAATAACGCAATTCTGCATAAATATTCCAACAACAAATAAAATTGAGGGGGGGTTTTCCCTTTCCCAGATGCCCTTGTCAATGCTGGAAGAAAATTTTCTACCTAGCAATGTACGGTGCTTCCAAAATCATAAAATTCTATTGATAATTACAGATACTGCAGCGTTTTGCTATACAAACAAGACAGTGCACAGGTGTGAAATATCAATAACTACCACCCACTTCTTCATCAGCTCAAACAGCATATTTATGCGTCTATGATCAAATAAAAAACTGACTAGGAAAAGAAATTGATCCAAGAACATTGGGATTGGGAGTTGAAAAATAATATATTACAGCCAATAACGCAATCTCCTTGATTCCTGGAATCTGGAGGACAATGTTTGTCTGAATAGATCCAAGAAAGTCGACGACGGAAGATCTCAAAACGGAAAATTTACATCGTTTCGACATCAAGAGACACCTATAAATAGCTGAAGTCGTAAGTCTCATTGTCTCATTAGGTACACGAATTTAGTTCATTAAGATGTGATAAACGCGTTCTTTTAAGAACGGGGATTTCAACCATAACGTAGCTATGGTAGGAAGTGTTGATTCAATTGAAATTTTGATCAATAAAAAGAAGATTAAACTGGAACTAAATTCTAAATTCAAGTGAATCTAACCCTTCCTACCATAGCTACGTTATGTGTAGTAGGAACCTATACGAAGTGGTAGCTAAGCAGAATAAACTGGTTTGTAGGACAAAAGAGAGTAGTATTTTAAGGATTTAGATTGTTTAAATCTTACCTTGTCATTGGACATGTATTTTATTCTAATAGAAAGGAATAAATAGTTAAAAAGTAGTACTATAGATAAATGAAACAACCCTTAACAATATAGATTCATTCATCATAAAATATGTGCATATATGGTCATCTAAGCAAAGCATTGCTGCAATCCTGTGGGCGGTCAGTATGGAGTCCACCTACACCCAGGTGCCGACCCCCTTACTATGATGAAATGTTACTTTTTTCCTTGTTGGTCTTCCAGCCAACAAAAAGTGAATAATGATAAGTGGGCATATGATGTTGTTGGACAAATCTACAGTTGAAAGGTCATCCATCCCATAACTTAGCCACTTCTTTTATCTCCAGCTCCTACAAGATGGTAACCGATAAATACCTACTGGCAAGTTCAACAATATCCTAAAAATTCAACTTAAATTCATTCAATTACTTTCATTAAAAATATATTACATTAGAATATCAAGGTAGCGAACTCATATTTTTAGCTATTAATTGAAAACCACTAGAAAGAAATTGAATATTATATAAAAAGTTAAAATATAATCCATAGATTTGTGATAGAATGCAAAGTGGGGCAACAGGAACTAAAGAAAGTCCGGTCAAAGCGTCTGTAGTATGTTGAGTCATTGACACCTTACAGTCATGGCCCTGTGAAATTATTGTCCCATGTGTGTTTAGCTACCCTATGATATGTGTTGTAGTCCATAAATATAATGTATTAACATTGCCTCAAAACAATGTTATGGCTAGCACCATTATTTTGTTTCTAATGAATGATTAAAATTTGAATTACGACTTACTCATATATTGACATAAGCCCTTAAATGGAATATATTTTGATAGATCTTTTGATTGCCTTTAATAAAACCCCCCAAGGCTGTCATGACTGAATGTCATTAAAGTTGGTAAGTGGAAATATACTAAAATTAATTCCACTTTAAATGAATAGGTTCTAGGTTTAAAATCTAGGTATAAAATTAAACCTTGTTTTAATATAGTTCGTATTCATTGAGATTCTGCTACCCTCATTAGAAAAATACTGCTATAATTACAATGTGTAAAATATTTTATAAGTTCATAAAAATTACAGTTGTATTATCATTTTATTATAAATCTGGTCTATTATAATTATATATTCGACATATAATCGATATAAATAATATATATAAATACGATAGTTACCCATCGTAGAATTGTACGCTCATCAGGACAAGACTGACGGCTGAATAATACAGTAACCTATAGGGACCGGAATTGACGGGAAATGTCTACAGTAACTACGGCGGAGTAATGCCAACTGTTGTCCCACACTCCCAACGAAGCGTTGTTTTCTCATTCTTTAGTTTTGTAAGACAGAATTATATTGTAAACAGATTTTTTTTTATTGATTTTTATGCAAATCCTTACCTGTTTGCTTATGAAAAAGAAATAATGTTTTTATGTTAAGAATATTAACGCTAGCTGAAAACTGGTGCAGTACTGTATTAAAAAGAATTATAAAGATATCATTTGTTTTTATATCTATGAACATATTCTGAAAGCCTAAAGTATATATTTCGGTAAATACTAAGTGAAGTGTCTAAACAAAGCTTCCAATTTTTGAAAGTGTAAGCAAACGGGAACTCTCATTGCCATGTAAATCTATTATAGTTTTATAAATAAAGTACTTAATGTACCGGTACTACAGAGAAATAACAAAAAGTATGTGTAACTCTTTTGAACTAGAAAATCCCAGTGAGAGCTATGATGGTCTATTCACTAACTGTTTTGTAATGAGGTAATTAGGCAAGTTTACCTTTATATTCTGACTTATTTTATTTCCTCTTGCTTTTACTCACTAGTACCAGGAAAACTGGTGTAATAAAGTTTTCCCATTAGAATAATGTAACGCAAATACTTATTAAAGAAGATCTACTGGCTGGGTCATTTCCTTCAACCTCGACTCTAAACAGAATTCGGGTACGTTTGACCCATTTAATTTCTCTTCTTCTTATTTTTCTTCAGTAATGGACTAACTATTATTTCACCAAGAGATTATAGATTTCTACCTTGAACAGTTGCGTTATACATTTTGAAACGTATAACGATGGCAAAGGACCAACATCCTACTTTCCTTTACATATAGGATAGTTGCTA